>NC_085997.1:21021731-21036731 GCF_030014385.1 Trichomycterus rosablanca
TGTAGATGTAAAGTCAGTGACGATTGCTCATCTATTGCTGCTTTGAGTTGAGTTGTTTGAGTTGGTCATCTTCTAGACCTTCATCAGTGGTCACAGGACGCTGCCCACGGGGCACTGTTGGCTGGATATTTTTGGTTGTGGCAGTGACAGTGATGTGTTTAAAAACTCCAGCAGCATTGCTGTGTCTTATCCACTCATATCAGCACAACACACACGAACACACCACCACCATGTCAGTGTCACTGCAGTGCTGAGAATGATCCACCACCTAAATAATACCTGCTCTGTGGTGGTCCTGTTGGGGCCATGGCCATTGAAGAACAGCAAGAAATGGGGCTAACAAAGCAGATGGACTACAGTCAATAATTGTAGAACTACAAAGTTCTTCTATATGGTAAGTGGAGCTGATAAAATGGATAGTGAGTGTAGAAATGAAGAGCCCCACTGAACAGTTTTGAAAAGAACTAGAACATCAATTGAGGCTTTTTGGCCAACATCAGTGCCCAGCAGTACAAATTCTCTTTTGACTGGGTACAAATTTCCACAGATGTAATTCAAAGTTTTGTGAGAATCCTTCTCAGAAAAGTGACTGTTGTTATAGCTGAAAAGATCATCATTGTCCAACAAGCTCATGGTCAGGTGTCCAAATACCTGGCCGTATTGTGTAAGTGGGTGTGTGTGGATCAGTGGAGTAAAGCCAGGGATGATGTTGGCAATCTTGACTGTTTAACTGGCATCATGGATTCTCAGAAGTACCAAGATATCTGAGGTATGCATATTTGAGAAATGTTGGAGCAATGAAATTGAACCTTGGTGATCATTGGGATTTTCAGAAAGACATTGTTCCCAAACACATTTCCAAGTCAACAAAATCTTAGTTATTAGTCCTGGAATACCCTAGAGTGGCCTTCTTAGTCTCCAGATTTAAATCCCATAAAAATGTTGGTAGGATTTAAAGAAAGCACAACAAAAGCCATCAAATTACTGAAACTGGAGTTGAGTCTCGCCCGTAGTGGGTTAGAATATTAGAGGTTTTAAACAAATCTTTTGTTCATTTGAACTGCTTGTGGGGTTGCATTTTGGACTTCAGATTAGTCACCCATTATCTCCTCCAGTGTTGTGTAATAGCTGTGTTTCCCATGCTTCCCTTTAAGCATAAACTATTCCTTCCAAATGTCTGGGAGCCCAGAATTGATTTCTATTTTTGGCTTCCCCATCCCTGCCAAACAAGTCAGTAAAATATAAATAGTAACATTTTAAAATACAATGAGGCTTTAAAATAAAAAGCTGGCTTATTTATTTATTTATTTCTCTCTTTTTTTTCTTTTGCGAGTGCTGATTTTATATCATTCATAATCCCAACATGCAATGTGGGAATTAGTTAAAGGAATCTGGTGAAGAGTGATTCATGCTTGTGTATATCGAGTCATCCTTCATCTTCTCCTGTGGGTTATAAGATGTCAGACCTCATTTTTCCATTATTACACCAGGGGCTAAAATATTTCTACAGCAGAATAAACTGCACAAATGCCCTTATAAAATAACATTTAATAACGTTAATTCATTATGCGATAATTAAAGGCTTAATCCTAGTCAGGGTCACTATGGGTCCAGTAGCAGCCAGATAAACTAGGTGCTAGGCAGACATTCACACCGGACAGGGTGTCAATATTTTACAGAGTGTAACTCACTAGTGCTTTCATTAAAACATCTAGGGACTTTTTTTCATCTTTTTGTTTATGCATTTTCTCCCCTTTTTCTTTCAACTTTTAGCGTATCCAATTACCCAATTACATTATGCTTCCTCTCTACTGCTGCTGACCCCCGCCCAGAATTGAGGAGAGCAAGACTGACACACGCCCCTCCGACACGTGTGCAGTAGCCAACTGCATCTTTTCACCTGCACGAGGCGAGTTCATATGCGGATCAGCTTTGTGTACGGAGAGCCACACCCTGATCACCGCATTATCCCTCGACTCTGTGCAGGAGCCATCAATTAGCCAGCAGAGGTCGTAATTGCATCAGTTATGAGGTCCCGTCGGTTTCCACCCTGTATGAACAACAGCCAATCGTGGTTTATGTAGCCATCCAGCCCAGCCGAATGGCAGAGCTAAGTTTCAAACCGACGAGTACAAAATGTCAGCATTGGTGTGCTAGCGTGTTTTACCGCTGTGCCACCTGAGCACTAGGTATGCTTTTAAGTAGACAATTAACTTTTTTGCATGTTTTTTTTTGGGGGGGGATTAAAATTAACGTAAGAACCTGGAGGAAACAACATATAGATGAAGCAATAGCATGAATAACTCAAAAAGTCTAAAGAGGAAAGGGTTAATATTAGGACCTTAGGGCTAATATTAATTAAGCTCCCCCACCACCATTCTAGATTATACAGTTTAAATCTATTTAAGGAAATTAATTTAAGCACCTATTCTTCATCGGTAAAGTGTTGTTTTAAATAGAATAAACTAAAACTGATGTAAAGTACAGCAGATGTAACGTTGTCCCACACTTTGTCCCACACATTTTTTTATTTTTTTATTTATTTTCATGTTCATCACTAATATTCATTCATTCATGCATTTTTTGCCACCGCTTTATCATGGACAGGGTTGCGGTGGGTCCAATTTGTCCTGAATCCAGCCTCTCTGTGCTCCTGTAGTGTTCCTATATGCCTTGTCCCTCTCTCCAGGAGCACATGTTAGAGGAAAGTTTTTTTTCAGTTAAGCCAACACCCCCTTGGTTTATTGTATGTTTAGATTAGCATTAGCATTTAGCTTAGTTTATGTGTTAGTGTGTCTTGTCTTTTGTTATTATTAAACTTCTGGTAAATCATCTCTGCGTGTGTGTCCGCCCCTCTTGTCACGTCTTAGCCCAATTCATTACGCAATTAATTGGGCGAAAGGAAACACTTCGGACATTCTTTCACACTTACAGCAATTTTAGTAGCTCCAACTGACCTGACTGCACCTGGAGAAAATCCACATGGACAGGGAAAACATGCAAACTCCACACAGAAGCCGGCTGGGTAATCAAACCCACGCCCTTCTTACTGCGAGGTGACAGCGTTATTTACTGTGACACCATGCCACCCACCACTTCTAGCAGGTTTATGCAATTTACAAACCTTGTTTCTATAAAAAAGTAGCTGTGATTTGTTAGTTCTATTGTACTGTTATGTAGCTGACAAATGTACAAACAAAAAATGCTTCCAATGTATTTGCATGAATTTGATGCCTGCAACACCCTTAAAAATTGGGACACAGAGATGTGTGCCAATGTGTTCCATCACCTTGCTTATTAATTACATGTTGTAAGAACTTGGGAATTGAGAATACTAATTGTTGCAGTTTTACAAGTGGATTTTTGCTCTGTATACAATTCCAGCTTTTCAACAGTCCAAAGTTGCTCTTGCTACAACGTTTCCATGTCTTTTGGTCCATCTGTGATGAGCTTGGACCCAAAGAACTTGTGGCATTTCTGCAGAGAATTGATGTATGATTTTTTTATTTGAGTAATAGAATTTCAGGCTGCATCTCTTGGATTGTGTGAAGTGACAATGATTTTCTAAATTACCCCGAAGCCCATGTGGCTATAATTATCACCTGAGGGCTTGGAGGTCATGCACATTCAGCAGTGGTTTATGACCTTGCCTTAGACAGACTGAGATCTCTCTGGATTTTTTAAATGTTTTCACAGTATTATGTATAATAAATGGTAAAATACAAAGATTGATTGCATTTTTTGCATCAAGATGTTCTTTTTGAATTGACAATTCTATCATGATGTTAAGCACAAAGTAGTGAGTTACAACCTATCTTGGCATGCAAAGACTGAACCTTTAGTGGATCCTCCTTTGTTACCCCATTATGAGGTATCTGCACTTTTTACCAATTCCCATGCTTATTGTGAAACGTTTCAAAACAGTGTAACTTGAACCTTTAAGTTTTATTTTGCCACTGTGCCAGTTTTTTAGTATGTTGCAGACATCAGATCAAAAATGTGCTTATACAGTGGTACCTTGTAACTCAATGTCCCCTACACTCAAAATATTTGAAACTCAACGTCCTTCTTCAGGAAATTTGTACCCTTAAACTCAACGTTTCCCTTAAACTCAACTTGTTCATTTGTTGTTAAATTTTTTTTTAAATTTAATTTCAAATTAACAATGTACAGTCGCTTTGTTCAGTGCTCAGCTTGAGCGGTGCATTAATACGTAATCAAAGTGCGAATATGAGACGAATCTGTATTTGTGTGGAATAACCATCAGATTCACCCTGAAAGCTCCACATGTATCTGTGTTAAGCTGGATTTTCCTCACTGTTTCACTTTTAAATTTGTGTTACAGCTCGGGGTTCTGAGAAAATGTAATAATCAGCTTTTTATTTTAGTGTTTTTATATTATACTTTGCATATTTTCAGTCACCCCATTATTTTACATTAGCCTAAAATCTGTGCAAGTCCACGGGACCATGGAACGCATTAACAGGTTTTCCGTAAATCCTTATGGGAAAGATTACCTTGTAAGTCAATGCCTTTTAAACTCGACGCCAGTCCCAGAACCAATTGACGTTGAGTTTCAAGGTACAACTCTATCAACCAATTTCCATTTAGCTGTTTGATCATTATCTGTTTTGTCCAACCAAAGATTCTTGTCTTTTATTGCATTTTACAAAATGTCACACTTTTGTGGGAGCTTGTACAGTATATAAAATAAAATATTCTTTTAACAGTCATGGAAAATTCCATTCCTGATTTTAGCAAATTTACTAGCATAAAAGCATAATTTGACAAATATGGTGTAGTGGAGCCCTGATCCTATCCCTGTTTAACACTGTTGGAATGAATTGGACCACCATCAGCAAGCAATTCTCATCCCTTATTAGAGCCTGACCTTATAAATACATTTTTGATTATATGATCATAGATATTCATATGCCAAGTAGGCACAAATTCCCAGTGACAAAATCTTGTGAAAAGCTCTTCCAGAAGATGGAGGCTGTTATAGTTACAAATGTGTGGCAGCTTCACATTAATCGTTTTGAAATGAATCTCCAGTTCAGGTGTCCATATATATATATATATATATATATATATATATATATATATATATATATATATATATATATATATATATATTGATGTGACAATTTCAAAAGATGTCATAGCTAGAAAGAGTTAATAGTTAACTAATAATCCTTAATATTTAGGGATTATAATATAGTCCAGAGCCTGTACCAGAGACAGCACAGTGCGAGGTGTGAAACGTCTAGCCCAGACATCACAAACTTATTTATTTAACATTGACTCAGACCTAGGGGCAATGTATCATTTGCTTCCCCACTGGCAGAGAAAACCTTCCAGAGGCTGGGAAATGTTCAATATTTAAATATGGTATAGGTTTAACAGAAAGCTTTGTAAAATCCTGGCTACCCAAGTAGGACCCAAAGAGACACAGACAGAACATGTCAAACAATACAAAAACAGTGAATAGAGGCAAAGATCAAACCAAAGACACCAAAGCTAGAAGGGAGCCAGATCTGCTGTACTGTGCCATCCTTAAACTACATATCCTCTTTTTAAAATATAATATATGCTTTTTGTGTAATACAATACAATGACTGTGTTGTAATAGGAATTTTACATGTAATACATTAAACTAAGTGGGATTTTACATATTAATTTCATATAATAATGTGCAAGATGAACCAGTTGTAGGTGGTTTATAGTTGGGTAGCCTGTCATTTTATTAGTATGCATTAAAACAGAGAGACTAAACTGCTGAGATGAAATGCTTATATCCACTTTCTATTAGTTTTTTTTTATTGTGTACTGAAATCAGTTAATACTAATTCTCCCATGAGATGACATACTGTATTCAGATTAGGGATGTCCCGATCTGATCTCAAAGATTGGAATCAGGGCCAATCAAGGCATTTTTTAACTGATCGGTACCGGCTTTACTAAGGCCGATCCTAAGCTGATCCTTTGTTTTACGTCAGCATGTCCGCTGTGTGGAAATACTTTAAATTGGAAAGTGAAACAAGTCCAACAGTGAAGTGTAATGTCTGCAATGCGAGCATTTCACGAGGCAGTAGGAGCAGAGCTGCGTTCATTACTGTAGAATTTTACTATTTATATGGTGTGTGAGTCAAGGATCACTCCGGTTTACAAAACAATAACTTGTAATCCGAGTATGAAAACTTCAGGACCATGACATACAGCTTTTACAAGTTTATGTGTTACAAGACTGAACAACATCTCAGTATCAAGCACTCTGATTGGCTTAGTTATGTAACCGAGCGTCGTAGTGATGCACTTGCTTAATAAAGAAATAAATACACGGTATATTCACAAATTGTCGGGGGCATAACACTTTATTAACTTCTTCTGTTACGGTGCTGAATAGCGGACAGCTAGAGTCATCGCGTTAGCCAAGCACGCTATTCCATGCACTATGGAAGCCCCAAAGGGTCAAAACACACTCACTTTGTGTAGAAACGTCCATCAAACCATTGTCACAATACAACCACAGAAAAGTTTGTTACAGTTACAACACGCATATAAGTACGGTGGCTCATAAGAGACAAACCAGATAGCATTTAACCAAACGATCTACAATTACTACTAATTTGATACGGCACCTAAAAAATAAACAGCCAGTCGAATACAGCGAGTTTATTATTATATGATGAGAAGAGGAACCGGCTGTCCGCTAACACGGCAGAGATGCTGATTTTCCTCAAAAAGAACCTTCACTTCATTTTAAGTGTTCTAGTTTTACTACTACAATGCTGCACTAAGTTTGTTTACTTTTATTTTGTAAAAATAAAAGAACATTAAGCAATAGCTTGGATGCAGGGATTTTTTTTCCTACAGCACTACAAAGCTATTCAGTTGTTAAACATATACATTGGATTAATTTGAATAACTGTAATGTACTTGAAGTGTGCACTGTGTGAACAGTATTATCTAGTTCTTATCTAGACAATATCTAGAAAATACAAGTATTGGTTTGAGACTCTGTATCGGATCGGGATCAAAATTAATGATCGGGATCAGGATCGGGAACAAAAAAACGTGATCGGGACATCCCTAATACAGATATATACACACGCAATCTTACACTGTGCTTACATACAGTATTAAAGTCTGACTAAGCTGTGGCTGGAAAAACAAACAAACAAACAAAAAAAGCTAAAGAAAGCATGGTACCTAGGTGCAATTGGTTTGTGCACGTGTTTCAGACACATAACAATTTGAATAACAATTTGAATTTTAAAGCCAAACAAGATAATAAAGTTCATTTATGCACCCTCACTATTTAGTTTATTCTGATTCGTGGTGGGTCTGGAGTCTATCTTGAGAGCATAAGGGTGCGAGGGTGGAATACATCCTGGATTAGATACCAGTCTATCACATGGCATTGCGTACTTGCTTATTTATTCCCACTCAATCACACCAAGGAGCCATTTTATGCTCATCTACCTACTGGCATGTGATTGAAGGTGGGAGGAAAATGAACCCTGAGGAAACCAGCCAGATAGTGTAGAAATGCCATGTTTTTTTTAGTTTTTAAGAAAGAAAGGAAGAAAGAAAGACAATTGAGCAAATAGACATTATTATTATTATTATATTACATAATGCTAATGATTATGTAAATCTAAATCTTGTGCAGAATTAGAGCAGGATGGAGAGCGTTCAACTCAATCAAGGATGTTGTAACGGTCCCTTTAAGTGGTATGAGCATGTGCATTATTGTGTAAGTGAGCGTTCAGACAACGACAGATAAGCACGCATGGTGATTAGCTCGGGTTGTAGCCTGACTGTTCTACTTTACTGCTGTTATCCTAGATTGTGATGAGTGGAAGTGTGGGTGCTCCTATGCCCAATAAATACTCTCCATTACCCTGCACTGGTCGTCTCCTGTGTGTATTTCCTTCGGTGGACAGGGCAAGTAGCTAAGCACCATTAGTCTCTCTCCAAGGGAGCTTCCCCATGCTGACCAGTCGTTACAATGTGCTGAAGGAAAAGTTGGATGCGGCTACCCACACCACCCTATTCAACAGCACAGTCTTGCCTGTGAGACAAGAACAACGGCTGGTGATGGCGCAGAGGGTAATGGAGAGATGTATGCTGGGAATATCGCTGTGAGATCACATCCAGAACGAGGAGATCAGAGCTAGATCACAGAATATCAGAAGAGCAAGCTCAGATGGGCCAGACATGTCGCACGATTCACCGATGACAGGTGGACCCCTGCAGTTGCTGAGTGGTACCCGCAGATAGGCCACTCGGAAGGCCTTCACAACCATGGGGAAGACTGGCAAGATGGAGAAAGGGATGGAGGAAATGCTGTGACCAGCAGTGCCAAAACATGACCTAATAGTCTGGTCAGTCAAAGTGATCAAGGTGATATTTCATAAACTTCTTATTAGATCCACTTCATGGATGAACTGGCTTGTAACTCACACAGTCTCTGATGTTTAGAAGATGAAAGTTTATCTGCAACAGAAATATGTTAGCAGAGTTGTCATGTACTTTGAATAAATTACATTATTTATTTTAGTTTTTTGAATGTTAAAATAAAAATTTATTTATTTTAATTCTTTGAATGTTAAAATAAATTAAATGTTATTTATTTATCTATTTTATTTATTAGGATTTTAACATCACATTTTACACACTTTGGTTACATTCATGACAGAAACAGTGGTTCCTAGATTCATCAGTTCACAAGTTTAATGTCAAACACAGTCATGGACAATTTTGTATATCTAATTCACCTCACTTGCATGTCTTTGGACTGTAGAAGAACACCGGAGCGCCCGGAGGAAATCCACTCATTCACTGGGAGTGTCACGGTGGGGCTAAGGACTAGACAAAGACAAGACAAAAGGGGGCGGACACACACGCAGAGATGTATGACAAGATATTTATTAAAGACTTAAACAAGGGAATGACAAGAGTATGGAACATGAACTAGGTACACGGACTGGGAACACAGACTGGGAATATAAACTAGGGATACAGACTAAACACGGGTTAGGAACATAGGCTAAACACAGGCTAGGAACACTGGCTAAACACAGGCTAGGAACACTGGCTAAACACAGGCTAGGAACACTGGCTAAACACAGGCTAGGAACACTGGCTAAACACAGGCTAGGAACACTGGCTAAACACAGGCTAGGAACACTGGCTAAACACAGGCTAGGAACACTGGCTAAACACAGGCTAGGAACACTGGCTAAACACAGGCTAGGAACACTGGCTAAACACAGACTAGGAACACTGGCTAAACACAGGCTAGGAACACTGGCTAAACACAGGCTAGGAACACTGGCTAAACACAGGCTAGGAACACTGGCTAAACACAGGCTAGGAACACTGGCTAAACACAGGCAAGGAACACTGGCTAAACACAGGCAAGGAACACTGGCTAAACACAGGCAAGGAACACTGGCTAGGAACACTGGCTAGGAACACTGGCTAGGAACACTGGCTAGGAACACTGGCTAGGAACACTGGCTAGGAACACTGGCTAGGAACACTGGCTAGGAACACTGGCTAGGAACACTGGCTAGGAACACTGGCTAGGAACACTGGCTAGGAACACTGGCTAGGAACACTGGCTAGGAACACTGGCTAGGAACACTGGCTAGGAACACTGGCTAGGAACACTGGCTAGGAACACTGGCTAGGAACACTGGCTAGGAACACTGGCTAGGAACACTGGCTAGGAACACTGGCTAAACACAGGCTAGGAACACTGGCTAAACACAGGCTAGGAACACTGACTAGGAACACTGGCTAAACACAGGCTAGGAACACAAACTAGGAACTGACTACAAACAAATGCAAGAAACATAGAGCAAACCAGAGTCCAAAGAAACCAAAGTAATCACCAGAGGAAGCCCAACACAAACAAGTCAAAAATAACCACCATAAACCAAAATAACCACCATAAACCAAAATAACCACCATAAACCAAAATAACCACCATAAACCAAAATAACCCCTGCCAGCCTGTTCCTCAGCTCTCCTTATAAAAGGTCCCTGATTAGGATCAGCTGGGGCTGATTGCTCAGGGGGACCAATCAGGAGTGAGGCATGGCAGGAGTGAGTGTGCTCACCGAGAAGAGGGGCGTGGCACACACGAGCACACCGAGGCCAGCAGTGTGACAGGGAGAACATAAATTAAACTCAGGTGACCAGTGAAATATAAATATCATCATAACAATAACAACTTAAGTAGTATTTATGTTTTCATTGGGTTATTGGTTCAAGATTAATTCTGGTTAAGCATGTCAGTCATGTCAATCAAACAATCTTTGATCGCATATCATTATCTTGCATGTAATAGCACCTTAGTTTTGTCATTGCCTACAAACCTCCTATGCCTCTGAAGTTTGGTGACAATGGGTGCAATGATTTTTGAGCATTACATCATACAGGGTAGGATTTATAGACCTCGAAGTTTGACGCTACGTTATATTGCCACCATCAGGCCAGTCGGGATGAGCATAAGGGTCTGAGTAGCGGGAGGGATTACTACCTGTGGAACAAGTCTAATGTCCAGACTTATGGTGTTATTCAGTGCTTTTCGTTTGTATTAAAAACAAAGAGGAATTTTGTATTTGTCATTTGTTTTAGTAATTAAAGAAAATATATACATTTACTATTTTAAATTTACAAATTTTTTTTTTTTGGAATTTTGCACCACTTATTAGGACCTATGATCTGACTTCTTTTACCCTCTAACCCTGAACAACAGCCAATCGTTGTTCATGCTGCTACCAGCCCATTCGGAAAGGCAGAGCTGAGATTCGATACGATGTATTCGAAACCCCAACTCTGGTGCGCTAGCGTACTTTACCTCTGCGCCACCTGAGTGGCCTAAATTTATTATATTAATAACTTAATTTTGAGAAAGAAAGAAAAAAAAAATCTAGTTCTCTAGATAAATGTCTAGGTGCACTATTATTTAATCCCCGTCCTCAGTACTTGTAAAACATTTTTTTTTTTGCCATGTTAACTTCCAATAAGCAATTTCAGTAAGTGCTAACAAGCTTCTGGCACCTCTCTTGTGAAATCTTCGCCTGTGCTTCTTGTGCAAAATGCACAAGCATAAAGGGAACAATGTTGTTATAAAAAGTACAGGATGAGCTGAAGCAAAGTGTGAGAGAAGAGAGAGAGAGAGTGTGAGAGTAGAAAAAAAAAGAAAATCAGAACAGCATATACTTAAATCTAAGCAACCCTGCCCTTATCACAGTAGGGGTGTCATTGGAAGCTGCTAAAGGGGTGTGTGTGATGTACAATTCAACCACTCTCTCTCAGCCTGGGAACAATTAGAAGCTTAATCCAAAAAAAACACCTCCGCCCTCTCATGAAAAATGTTCACAGACTTTAATCATCATTGCAGTGATCATTACAGATATAATTGGGTAAATCTGGGGGAAGGTGGATGGCCAGATTGGTGTCCTGTCTAGACCTACCATGACCCTAAAATAAAAGGGTCTCTAATTTACTAACTTTGAGATGTACATCTAGATGAATGGTCTTCCAACATTTTAATCATGCTATTACACTTACCAGAGAAAATAATCACTAAACCTCCCAATAGTCAGGCACGAGTCGCCACCCACTGATTTAATAGAATAGAATAGAATGCCTTTATTTGTCATTTATACATATACAGGTGTACAGTACAACTAAATTCTTTCTTCGCATATCTCAGCTTGTTTGGAAGCTGGGGTCAAAGCGCAGGGTCAGCCATTGCACAGCGCCCCTGGAGCAGAGAGGGTTAAGGGCCTTGCTCAAGGACCCAACGGTGGCTGAATGGCAGAGCTGGGATTCAAACTCTCAACCTTTCAGGTGATAACACAACGCTCTACCCACTAGGCTACCACTGTCCCCAATAAGGACAGTAAAGGACTACTGTAATAAGGACTGTAAGCAGGTGATTTGTGCACACAGAGGGGGTGCTTCAGCAAGCACCTGACAACATAAAGTCCAGCAACAGAGGATGATAAGTGCAGCCAAGAAGCAAAGCTAGAAGGACTTTGTGAACAAACTAACAGCTTAAAGACTGGCTATGGAAGTCTGGGAGTTTGCAGAATAAAAGGCAAAGAAGATGGTGCACAAATCTGGTACACTAAACATTGCACACTACAACCAAGAAGCCAAACTTACACTCAGACAACTCAAAACAATACAATCCGGCCCTCTTGCTAGAACTTGAGGTGAATGAGTTCACTGTTACCTCTTTTCCACCAACGCGGATCTGGCTCCGTTCCGGTTCGCGAACTTGATTTTAAACCGGTTCTGCGTGTTTCCACAGAAAAAAAGAGGTTCCAAACAGAAAACTAGTGTTTTAATCTGGCACCATAGAATACTTGGTTTTTCAGTGAGAATCGTGACGTCCTCTGTGGGCGTGTTAAAGTGTAGAGGTTTGTGTCCTTTCATATGAGAACCTGCTAAACCGCTTTGGCACAAAACTTTCATCCTTTTACCATATGACATGATAAAAGTGACCCAGACAGTACGAAAAACGCTTAACGTGAAAAATAAAGCTTAACGTGGCTTGTTGTACTAAAACAATGACCGATGAATTTAGGTAATACAGAGCACTTATAACCAGTAATAGCGGAGGGAAATTTAGTGTTTCTATGTCGTACTTTTAGTACATTAAGCCACGGTACGCTTTTTTTACGTAAGGCTTTTTTGACTCTCCCGAGAAGCTGATTTTCAGACCCCCAAGCCGCATAAACACCACACGTGAAGTTAATACAGCTAAACACAGATACATGTGAAGCTTTCAGAGTTGATTTGATGGTTATTTCACACAAATGGATGTTTGTGTCGTGGAACTTTAGTGATGTTTTATCGCTCAAGCCGAGCGCTGAGAAAATCGGAAGAAACCCAAACAGAACCAGTTCAAGAACCAGAGCTCTTTTGGTGGAAAAGTGCTATGAAAAAATCACATAGGGACTGGGCCAGATGAAATTCATTACCAGTTCATAAAGCATCTGCCGCATGGCTCAGTCTCCGTGCTAATAAACATTTAGAACCAAGTCTGGGAAACTGGAAGGAATAAGCCTTTTTGCAAGGAATAAGTCTACATTCCAAACCTAATACCCAAACGATTACTGACCCATCACACTAACAAGCAGCCTTCATAAAGGATGACAAGTATGATTTCCAATCATTTCATGTGAAAACTAAAGACTAAAATAGTTCTAACAGAAATTCAGAATGGGTTCTGCAAGACAGAAAAAAAGCTGACAGACAACTCGGTTAGACTGGAGGCATTTTTCGAAAACACCATCAGGAAAGGGCATGCTGTGATAGTATCATTTGATCGTGAGAAGACACTTTTTTTCTGAAACTGCATTCACTGGCCTTCAGAGGCTGCCCTCCAATATTCATATCCAGCTTTTTGACAAATAGACATTTTAAGGTTGGGATTAACAACACCCTATCAAGTAAGTACCCTCAGATAGGAGTTACTGTCTTTAGTCTAAAGATCAACAGTTGCCAATGGTTTCAGGTTAATTCATGCACCTCTGCTAATTGCTACATTGCACTTAGAACCAGAACTTTACCCAGACAAAAACCCTATTCAAGTCACCAACAAAAATTTTTTTCTGTGCCTAACCCTGGACATTAAGACGCACCCAGGTGGCGCAGCGGGATATTCCGCTAGCACACCAGTGCCGAGATTCTGAACTAACACTCGTCGTTGCCGCCGGTCAGCTGGGCGCCATCTAGCGGGCATAATTGGCAGTGCCTGCAGCAGACACGTTTCTGCTACTGTGGGATGACCGGACTATGTGGGTGGGGTCTTCAAGCGCTGTGTAAGGACCCTGATTAGCAGTTAGAGAGGCACCTGAGCAGAATGCATGGGTGAAAAGGGTTCCGCTAAGGGCTGCACGTGGGTCAAAGGAGGCTTGAGCAGCAATATACCCACCTCGACTGCAATCAGGGATCCCCCAGCAGTGGAAGTCAAACTGACTACACTAAATTGGGAGGAAATGCATGGACATTCATTTCTCACATGAAGGCATTAAAAACCAAGTGTCTTAAGATAGTGGACTTAATAAGGGTATCGACAAACACCATATTGGGTGCAGACTACTAAATACTCATACAATTACACAAAGCTTGAATCAGACACAGAACGGACTATAGGAACATTGTCCATGGAGCAGCCAGAAAGTGTATCTCCAGACACCCAATACTGTTTACTATCAAGGTATTCGACTGGCTTTGAGAGCATTCAGCACCTCAATTACCCAAACCCTGTATGTGCAAGCCCCGTGAACTCTTACTAGAGAATAGGTGACTAAAAGTGGCTCTGCAGTGCAAGATCAAGCTTAAGGCCAACTGTCAATCCAGCATACTCCATATACTTCTCCACCGATACCAACTCTTAGTCCTGCTTGCAGGCTTCAGTAGCCATAGAATTGAACCATTCAAAAAAGTAAAGTGTTGCAAAGAGCATACCACCTCAAGAAACCACTGGGTCTCAGGTCATTGTGGCCTACATGCCAATGAAGAAGTTGATTAATGGACTCCAACAACAGCCCACTAGAGTTTTATAGCTTTTGCTAGACTATTGTCCCTGTAAGGAGATTGTCCTACTTTTATTTTCTAGGCAGGTCACACACGAGTATGAAATCCCCTACTCTGACTGACACGCTTGTCTATCTATTCTATCTCCTCTTTGTGTCACATATTTTTAATTTGGTTTGCTTTTGGTGTCTGTTATTTTGGCCACCAGTATTTTGTTAGTAGTTCTCCTTCTTATTACTGGCTGTTTAGTCACAGTATTTTTCTGCCTTGGGTAATTATCCTGCATATAGTGTTTATATACTATGACTAAGGCCCTACTAAATTTCAGCGACCTTGTTTTTCAAAATATTACCATATTTTAAAAGCAGTCATTATTTAATTTAAATTTAATAAAATAAATGACAGAATAAATGGAAGCTACAGAGC
>NC_085997.1:26079231-26146731 GCF_030014385.1 Trichomycterus rosablanca
TTTTCATTGAAAATAAAAAAATTAAACCCTTAGGCTGTATTTTTTAATTGTGGACTGGAAGTACCCCTCCTCTGCATATTTTAGTGATTTCCTTTCACGAACACACATAGTTAGGACTTTTTATTAGCTGATGAGTTGAATCATGTGTGTTGGAAACTAATAAATTGTGCAGGGCAGCTCAGGCCAAGTAGTGAGAAACGCTGCTCCAAAAATTATAAGGAAGAAACAAAATGTTGTTGTGTTGCTTTTTAAAAAGATGTTCTAAAAGGTAAATTAAAAATGAATATAATTAAGCTAAATACACAAATATACAAGTAGAAGAGAAGTAAAAAAAAAAAAAAAATAAGGCTGACACAAATTTGAATATCACTGTACTTGTAAGAAAAATAAATGAAAAAGAAAATGAACTGGCAGAAGCAAACAATTTATGTAACTAAATGTTTCCAACATTCTTTTGTAGCTGCCAAGGTCTAAAAATATATGTTTAAATTTATCACAATGGTGCAAGCAGAAAGTACATGCAAAAATGATATGCACCACTAAGGTTTTTTTTTGTTTTTTTTTTTAAATTTTTTTTGTCCTGGTAACCAATACATTTTCAATTCATGACCTTTTTGTTTTTTTGTCTATATGTTCTTTTTAATGAATTGTTTAACCCAATGTAACGCATATCTAATAATTAAATTGTCACCAAAACTTGTCTGTTGAATTCTGCAGTTGGTGATTCACAATCAACACCAGTAATACTAATTTACAGTCGAGAGAAAGAAACTGACAGATTTGTTCTAAATTACAAATTGCCTTATTACAAAACGATTTTAAAGTGTGGTTTATAGAAAGAGCATTAGAGATCGAGACAAACACTGAAATGTTTATGGTATACTACTGTATGTGTGTGTTCATATATGTAATACTGTAAAATATTATTGGTGGACAGTCATATCAAATGCTGTATTAACAAGGTAGTGACAAATCTGAGATGTTAACCTTGTATGTATAAAGTGAAACATTAATTACATCAGGACATGTCACACCAGGTCCAGCCAAACCTCTGTCTCTCCCTTTTGCTGTGTCTCCAATACTGCATGGTGGGAATAGAAATGTAAGGCAAGCAGGAGCTGCATGAATTTTCCAAAACAAACAGGATGTTTTTTCAGACATGGATGTGATGGTCATTAATCAGGGGGAGTTTGGTCAGCAACAGGATAAACATGTAGCACCTGAGTCAGTGTATCTTAACCGTCTGTGTATGTGAGTGAGTATTCATGCTTTATATTCTCTGCGGCCAGGTCACACTTCGGGGAAAAAACTGCCTTTACATCAAGTTTACATTGCATAGAGGATTTTATAAAGAAATAGTAGAAATTCAAACAAGTGACTGTATTTTATTTAATTTATTATGAATGAAGCCATAAGGAAATACAAGTCTTGCATATTTCTATTTTTTATTCTTTAACAAATGTATTTTCTAAGTCAGCAACATGAGTTAATCTCAAAGACAAAACAAAGAGTCCAAAGAAGGAAACACCACAGTCAAGGAAGTCCATTGCAGGGCACCTTTTCACTTACTCTTACTTACAAACACTCTTTCACTCCCAGAGACAATTAAAAACACCTAGCAGCAGGGGGAAACACTCAAGAACATACCAAATTCCACTGTCATAAACTGGAGGTATTAAACTTTGGGTCCCTGGAAATGTGTGGCACCAGCAATGCTTTTATCATCAATGTGCTATTCTATTAAAATCAAATAATAAATACATGAATAATAAATATAAAAAGATCCAAGTGATAATTTAAATGATTTTAAAAAAACATTTGTTTGTATTATCGTTTTACAGACACAAAACGTGTAGGACCATGTAGATATTTTTTATTCAAGTCGTATTTTATTGGATGTGAATGGTTTAATTCTGTTTAATTGGTTACTAGACCCTTTATTTCATTAAGGAGATTTACAGCTGACTTCCTGCTGTGCCACAGTGTCGACCCTAACCTTAAATATTTGTTAGTTTATATATGAATTGGGCTCTGCAATCTGGTACAAGTCTGCATTAACAAAACCATAGAATACATTTTCACGTTGATTTTGATAGGATTTGTAATCAGATGATGTAGATTGTGTTTCATTGGTTGATTTTGTGGATTGTTGTAGAACAGACAGAAGACAGACAGCGAGCTGGAGAGTCTCTGTGTCTCCTTTTAACCTGCCATGTTTGCCTGTGTGAATAGTAAACAATGGCTCGTCAAAAGCTCTGGATGTGCTACATGTGGAAAAGGAAATGCAATTCTGACCTTACTTTGTGCTGCTGACTATAAGAGGACCTTTTTTAATGATGGCCTTGTATTTTGGAGGAACCCTCCGCTGTTATAAGACTCATGGCCGATTGTCCCTGGAGAGGCTGAGCACCTTGCCCGTGAAGCTTCTTCCTAGACCAGACAGAAGAACAGCAGGTTTACTTCTGTGCACAGAAAGAGCAGGAAAAAAGCTCAAAAACAGCCAGAAAATGTTCAGCAATCAACATAGAACCATGTGGGTGGTGTGTGAATCCGAGAGCGTGTGTATTTGGGTGAGGGAGGGAAAACACAAGGGAAGAGGTGCTACAAAAACAAGAGCGGTCCATTCACTGCCCTTTATAAGATGCTAATGTGTTTACTTTGCTTTTGTCCCTGCTCTTGTTACTACAAAATATTTTTGAGTATTCTTATTTTTTATATTAAATATTTTCAGGTTAATTTGATCTTTTTAAAAGCAATTATTTAAACACATAATTACAAAATTATTGTAATTTGTTTTGGCTAGATGGTCCTAATTCATAAATATACAACTTGGCAATGCTCCATGTAAAAATGTCCTAGTTAACGGTTAATTTTAACTATATTAACCTGGATAAAATATTCTTAGTAAGTGATTCTTTTTATATTCAACCCAATCAAAATACATATTTTTGATATTTTGCAAAACTACCTTATTAAAAGCAGAAAATGTTTGAAATAAACTAAAATGACAATCATTTTCGGGCGGCACTGTGGCTCAGTGGGTAGCTCTGTAACCTCACAGCAAGAAGTTCCTGGGTTCGATCCCCAAGTGAAGCGTCCTGGGTCCTTTCTGTGTGGAGTTTGCATGTTCTCCTCGTGTCTGCGTGGGTTTCCTCTGGGAAACTGCGTGAGTTCCGATTTCCTCCCACAGTCCAAAGACAAGCAAGTGAGGTGAATTGGAGATACAAAATTGTTTGTGACTGTGTTTGACAACAAACTTGTAAACTGATGAACCTTGTGTAATGAGTAACTACCGTTTCTGTCATGAATGTAACCAAAGTGTAAAACATGACGTTAAAATCCTAATAAACAAACAATAAACAATCATTTTCCGCCTCCCAAAATCAAATATTAATGTACTAAAATCATCACCAAATGTTTTTGTAGTGTTCTTACACAATTACTCAGTATTCAATCTGGAATGCAGACATTTATTCAGCACTAACCACATTTACAATTAGCCAGCTGAGTAACTGCAAATAAACAGATAACACCGGTCATGGCTGGGAAAATTTGTATTTCATGGAGATGTTGGTTTACATCATTATATTATCAGCTTTTTAATAGTAGACATACATGTTAAAATATAGCACAGTGAGTATAAATGATTGTAGGTAATTACACAGCTAACAGACCAGCAGGTAACTGTCAGGCTAATTAACAGCTTATTACCTAACTCACCATGTATCTCTCTTGGGGACCTTCTAGACCTTCTATTGTAGCGAAAACAGCTTTTATTCACTCTTGTGACCCATTGCAATCTTGGCTTAATGTTATAGAACTTAAAGAGTTATGTAATTTTTAAGCTAAAATGTCTAGCTGGAAGTGTCTAAATAAAAGTGACTTTTGCATTGTAAAACCACTTTGTACAATTAGAATCACCCAACCAAGAAAATGCAACAATTTATAATTCCTGGTCCCGAGTTTATTGAAAACTTGGAACACATCAGCTTACCTATTAATTACGTTTGATGAAATACTTTAGCACCTCAATAATCCATGGCTGCTGCTGTCTGATTTTTCTCTTCATGATGCACTGTACATTTTCAATAGGAGACAGATCTGGTCTGCAAGCAAGCCAGTCAAGCACACACTCACTCTATGTCTAAAAATGTGTCTCTCTAAAATCCTAATGTATTTCTTTACATCAATGGTACCTTCACACAAAAACAAGTCACCCAGGCTGGGTGCATTTCTATACCATGACATGGTGGATTATCTGCCTTTTACTGATAACAGACTGAATGATTGTTTTCACTGCATGTTACAAAATGTTCAACTTGTGAAGAAAAGGCAAGTATTTATGGCTGCCATCACACTAGGAGAGTTTGTTGTTTTGTGATGCTTGGACACATTACATGTCATAACTGTCACACACTCCCATTGTAGATTGTTTTTTGGACCTGTGCAGCCCAGTGTACTTTATTGTTTACTTAAGTAGTGCTAATAAATCACAAAATGAACTGTAGGCTGAAGTATTGTGATTCAGTGCTGTTTCAATAAAGTCAGAGGAAAATACTCCTGTAGCTCAAATCTGACCAGCTGCTCCAAGGCCTTGTTGGAGAAAAAAAATCTGGTGTGATTTTCAATCCAGGGGCCTAATTAGCAAATTATTGCAGGAAAATCAATCTGCCCCACATTTGACTCTGTTGAAGCTCTAAGCAAAGTCTAATCAATGTTTATCACACAGCTGATCAATAACTGCTTTTCTTTTGTTTTAAAAGTTGGTAGCTGCACTTTTCTGAAATCTATTTCAGCACCTAATCACAAGTGAATGTTTTTTAATAAAGAAAATCTCAGATATACTATATTTCTTGAATCAATATCTGAGATGTTTTACACATTTGGTCTGGCAATTCTATAGCACTTTAATATTGAAAAGAAACAAGATGAGTTGTAAGTTCCTCTATTTTGTGTAGAAATAAGTGGTACTGTCTTTCAAATTCTCATTATGAAACAAAACATTTCTATGCTAAATATTTTCTCATAGCACATTACAATTAAGCACAAAAAAGTTATAATATTTCCAGAAAGATATTTGTGACCCATAATAATTAGAACGCAGTCGTCTTTTAATCCCTGACAAATATAAGGCATAATGCCATTAACTTTAGAAAGAAACTCAGCTAGGAAAGGCACATGAGGGGTCAGAGCTCACATGAAAGTACTGACAGAAGTTTTGTTCATATTAACGACCAGAGTAAAAAACTAATTTCCTCTAACTCGTCAGCTTTCTCTCCTCTGAAATGACCCAGTCGTGTTCATTAACCATCTCCAAAATGCATCACTAGCATCAAGATGAGATCACAGTATATTTTATCAATATTAATAAGGGAAGGAAAACTCCGCTTGTAATTAAGAGAGTCCTTTGGCTTTGATTTAGACCATTACTAACGCCTCTGCTTCTTTAGATTAAAAACCGACCTCTTTTATTTAATAATATTAAATCCCGACATGTATCTTCTAAAAGCTTTTAATAAGACAAAGATAAGATTTGCATCCCCATACAAGTGTCTTTTTCAATTGATTATGAAGCCGCCATTGATGTGTGAGAAATTGATGTTTTTCTCTGTTCTTAAGGGGCTCTAATAGAAGGGGCGGGATTCGAGGAGGAGACTTTGCTACTTTGATCTTCAATCAGGAAAAAATCCCACTCCTTTGTCAGCCTATATTTGGTAAATAAGAGTGACAATCCATGGGCTTTAATAAGATGAAATGGCGAGAGATGGAGAGAAAGAGAGGGACATACAGGTGTATTAATGGGTAAGAGACAGAGGAGTGAAATAGAAAGCGTAAGAGAGAGATAGAAAGAGAAGAGAGAGAGAGAGAGAGAGAGGTTTACTGGTTTGTAATTATGTTCTATTTTAGAAGGATAAATACACAACTTCATACTCAAGATGAAGTATTTGTACATAAAAACAAATACATAGACGTTGTGAATGAATGTGCTTCCTGTCCAAGTTATATTCCTCTATTGTACTTATCCATTTTTGTCTGTACCCACCATGACCTTAATTAAATAGTTAGTACAATGAATGAAGTAAAGAATATTTATTTATTAGAATTTTAAGGTCATGTTTTACATTTTGGTTACATTAATGACAGGACAGATAGTTACAGGTTACACATGATTCATCAGTTCAAGTTCGGCAGCCCTCTTTAGACCTAAATCCAATTGAGAACCTCTGGAATTATATGTATCAGTGCATCAGATATTGCCAAGTAGTGCTTACTGATGCCCTGATCCAGGTCTGGGGCAAGTGACTCATCAGGTGCATGGCCAGACATTGTTGGTAGTGCATACAGGCACACGGGGGCCACACATACTAATGAATCACAATACGAGTAGTGATATAATGATGATGCCTATGATGATCAAGTTTTACTTTAATTTTTAGTGTGATTTTGAATCCAGGTCTCAGACTAATCCCTAATCCTCAGCCTTACAGTAGTTTGGATCAGCAGAGACGTCTCCATACTGAACCTGAAAAGAACCGTGAGAGGCCATAGTGCTGGCAATGTTAAAAAACAAAGCCTGGCCATGCTGCAAGGACCTCAGGGGCATTTGACTCACAAATACAGATGTGAGAAGACAAAGACAAAGCAGAGAGGAGGGGAAAAGTCTAAAGGAACAAGGCTTGACAAAATGGCTTTAGTCATCTATGACAACAGAGGAGGATTTTACATTTAGATCAAACGATTTATAAGATGGAACTGAGCGATACGACAATGAACTGTCGCTTACTTCTAGTGTGCTCTAAGATCTCAAAAAGCCCTCTCTTAATTTAAAAGTGAACATTAAACTGGAAATGTGGATTTATTATTTATTATCAATAGATAAATTCTAACAAAAGATGTTGGTAATAATGTGATGCATTTACTATTTTACAGTTACATAACTTCATTCACTTATTTATCCAAATCTGGTGGGACTGGAACCCAACCTGGGAACACCTGCTGCAATGCAGAAATACATCTTGCACAGGGTGTCAATCCATCAAAGTGCATCACTTACTCACATCAAATAACCAATCCACCAACTGGCACCTTTATACAGACTGAAGGACTAAAACATAGAAAGACATGACAAAGTCCACACAGACATTAACCAGAGTCAAAGATAAAGCCTTAAACCCATCATGCCACCCTTAGTATCTTGTGTATGTAGAAAATCGTAGCCATACTCTAATTTGAGTTCATTTGTATAGGCAAAACTCTACTTTTGCATTGTTACATTTGGCTATTTTCTGCCTTCTAGACTTTCACGTTGCTGAATATCAAATGAAGAACAGCATGGTGGCACAGCAGGTAGTGCTGATGCCAGACAGCTTCAAGCACCCAGGTTTGATGCTTGCCTCTGATGTATTGAGTTTAATGTTCTTACATGCTTACTGTTTAGGTTTCCTCAAACTACCCCGGGTTCAACTCACTTCCCAAAATATGCCAGCAGGTGAACTTGGTGCCAGCAGGGGAACTGGGTGCCATGACCACGACCAGAAAAAAGTGGTTTAATAAATAAATTCAAAAGTGCATTTTACTGGGATGGACTGGCGACCGGTCCGGGGTGTTTCCTACCAACCCCTAGGGTTGGAACTGCCCACCCCGACTATAGACAAAGGCACAGAGCTTGGGGGTTCTTGGTCATAGAAACTTGTGGTGATCAGTGATGTTGGGTTGCTGTAGTTCTGCCTTTCTTGTCCGATCACTCAGGTTTGTTGATGGTGGGCGAGCTGGGCACTGACGCCCTGTGAAAGCCTTCATAAGTGTTTTTCCTGCTCGCTCTCCCTTTTAGTTATGCTGTAATAGTTAGGGGTGCTGGAGTCTCATGCTATTCTCTTCAAAACTGACATTTTACTTTTAATTATTTCACATTTTAACTACATCTTATGTTTTTTACCCTGAGGTAGTTCTGACGGAAACCTGTTTACCCACCCGAGGTTGAGGACTGCAGGTCGAGACTGCTGTGCCAATAATGCTGCTCCTGCTAGATATGGCGGAAACCTGACGTGTTTGCACCAAAAATGTTCAGAACTAGCTACAGACTTTATCACAGACTGGACTGAATAATGAAGAAATCCAATTGCTTGTTTATTATTTTTGCTAGTTATAACTTTTAGTTTAAATGTATGATTTGAGTAAGTCTAATTCATTAAAATCACCCAAGTAGAATGTGTCCCTGCTGAGTCTGGTTCTTCTCAAGGTTTCCTCCTGTAATTTTAAGGAAGTTTTTCCTTGCCACTGTCACCCTTGGCTTGCTCAACAGGGGTTTTTGGTCTGTCAGTCCTGGATTCTGTAAAGTTGCTCGAAGACAATGTCTATTGTTAAAAGCGCTATACAAATAAATTTGACTTGACTTGAATTGAATTGAATTGAACCCACCATGACCCTGACCAGGATAAAGCAGTAGTAAAACAGACAATGAATAAAAGAATGAATGAAAATTGAAAAGCATTTTTAATGATCACATGATGCACCATGTAGGTTTTGCAGTGCTACTGTGGCAATCAAAATCTAAATAATTTTATGTTTATGATAAAAATGCATGTAACAGTCTTGTAACATTTGTGCACAAATTAAATGTTTATAATTTTCAGCACAATGGTGCAGCTGGTAGTGTGGGTGCTGCACAGCAGAGTGAATCTTGGTGACCTGGGTTCAAACCTTGCTTCCAGTCACAGCTTTGTGTGTTCCTTCCACAGTCATGTGGGTTTTCTCTAGGTTTCCAGCCTCCTCTCAGAACTTGTCCTGGCTGGATGGAACTTTAAAATGCTCATACAAAAGAGAAGTGTTGATACATCTATTTGTTTAATAAGATTTTACACTTTCATTCATGACAGGACAGGTAGTTACAGGTTACACATGAGTCATAAGTTCAAGTTCAATGTCAAATACTGTTACAGACAATTTAGTATCTCCAGTTCACCTGACTGCATGTCTTGGGACTGTGGGAGGAAACCAGAGCACCTGGAGGAAACCCAGAAAGACAGTGGGAGAACATGCAAACTCTACACAGAAAGGACCCAGATTAGTCCACCTGGTAATCAAACCCAATACTTTTGCATTGTGAGGCATCAGTGCTACCCACTGGGCCACCATGCCACCCAGAGTTGATAAAAGTAAATAAAAACAGTTTTGAAACAAAAATAAAGAGTAAAAATGATATTTAAAAAAAGTACAGGGTAATTGTGTGTGCAGTGGCACAGCTGGTAGAGTGGGTGCTGCACCAAAATACGGTTCCTAAGGTTCTGGGTTCAATCCTTCTCTTCTACTCAGGAAGAATTAAAGTTGAATTGGGTACTCCAAATGTGTGTTGCCTAGTGATGGATTGGCTTAATGTCCAGGGTTTTACCACATGATACCCAATGTTTCCAGGTGGTACAGAAACCACTGTGACTCTTACCAGGATGAACAGGTTGTAGTGTTTTTAAATGAATTTTTTGGCTGCTATACTCACATCTGTCTGTAACAAGTCCAGATAAAGTGATGTATTATAGAAACAGATATGTTGTGAATTTAGCATCCCTGTTCTTCATGCCATTCCTGCTCACCACAGGAGTTTTGCTCCAGTTCCCACTGTTCATGTGTTATTACTGTTCCAAATAGTTCAGCAGTGAGAACACTGTGGCCTTTACAGGCCAGTGCAGGAGATTAGCACAAACCTAAAGCAACAGGATCAATTCAAGATGGAGAGAAAAAAATACACGTCTCCTCACTGGAAGAAGGAGGTGAAAAGATTAAAAGGAAATACGGTGTTTCGAAAGTGTATAAGAAAAAAAGAAAAAGACAGCTGGAGAGAGACGATAGCATGAGAAAAATACGCAGAGATGGATGGAGCATAAGACGGGATGAAGGCTGGCCAGGTAGACCGAGATCAGGAGGAGTGAGGGAGCATGGCGGGGAGCAGTAGAAGCTGGGGGCTGGCTCCAGGCACTCACACAGCACTATGGGATTTACTCACACATCAACAATAGCACACTCAATAAAGCCCCATGGACTGGCCGAGCCAATCCACCTCGACACATGTGAGCCCAAATTTACAAATCTCCCCGTCCTGTAAGGAAAGAGGAGGAGGCGCCGATCCTGAACAAAACACCAGAACAAAAAATGTGGATCCCACATATGCTATCCCGCCATACCTGCATTGTATATCTAAAGACAGATTGTATAATGGTTTTAAAGATTTGAGTCATTGTTGGCAGTAGTTACAGTCAAAGTATTTTTTGCATGTCACGAAATTTTGCACAGCCTGATGGGTTTTTTTTGGCCCATTCTTGTACAAATTCCTCATGTTCCTCATCTAGCCACTCTATGTTTGATAGTATCAATATAAGAAATCTGGTCAGGCCACTGAATTTTTTTATTATTTTTTTAACTCCAGTGTGTTTTTGGCTCATTATTTTGCTTAATAACAAACATTTCTTACCAGATTAGGATTCACAACGCAGAATTTAACCTCTGACTTCACAGTTTTTTCTCCCAATCAAGCCCTCTCAGATCATTCTGTTCCCAGCAGTGGATCTTTTTTGTGGTACACATTCTAAAAATGGAAAGAGCAAACAAATACAGCCGTTTAACAGTAATAGACAGTTCATTTCACATCTGTATGCTCTTTTAGTGCAAAAGAATACTTACCTATAGTCTTATTATGGATAGGCAAGACGACCCAGCTAGAAGACTTGGTGCGGTAAAGCAATAGTTGACCTTGGAACCTGTTTTGAGCCCTGTCCTCAGGTGACTGCCCGTGAAGAGTTTTGCATGTTTTCTCTATGTCAACATAGATTTTCTTCCAGGTACTTTGGGTTTCTTTTCCCCTCCTAAGACAAAGGGAACTTGGATTGGCTCTTCTAAAGTGGCCCTAGTTATGGATGAGTGAGTGAATTTGCGAGTGTGTATTGCAAAGATAAACTGGTGCTCTGTCTAGTGATGTGTGCTTGTTTTTTTTTTAAATCTCAGACAGGAGTCCTGTAGAAAGCACAACAATGCAAATAAGCAGACGTGTCTCTACATTAGGGGCACATCACTAATGATGTGATTATTATCACATCATTAGTGATAATGATGTGATCACTATCACACCCCCCCCCCCCCCCCACACACACATACAATTACATAATGTTGTGCATTTACTACACACATTATAAAAATCTTCCTGTGCCTGTTACGTAAAGGTCAGTACTTTTCCTAGCAGTCTTTGGTGTGGAGTTTAAAACACTTTTGCGTATGTTCAGTGTGCTTTTAATGATTAGCAGTGGGGCACAATCGTGTTGGCCCCATGCTGAAAGCAGCCAATAAAAAATACATTTACACAGGCCTATGTCATGATGATTAGTAAACACTGTTTACTGTAGTCGACATTGCTTCATAGTTTGTTGTCATCACAGTATAAATCAAGTTAATGGCACAGTGGGTAGCACTGTCGCCTCACAGCAAAAAGGTCCTGGGTTCGATTTCCAGGTGGGGCGGTCCTTTTCAGGTCATTTCAGTGTGGAGTTTGCATTTTCTCCCCGTGTCTGTGTGGGTTTCCTCCCACAGTCCAAAGACATTCAAGTGAGGTGAACGGGAAATACAAAATTGTCCATGACTGTGTTTGACATTAAACTTGTAAACTGATGAATCTTGTGTAACCAGTAACTACCATTTCTGTCATAAATATAACCAAAGTGTGTAAGACATCCTAATAAATAAATAATAATAATAATAAATAAAACCCTAATAAATAAATAATAAATCAAGTTGACAATTTAACATTTTATTAAAAAAATTAGTTGAAAATAAATTCACTTATGGATTCGTAGACTTATCGACAAGTGGAGTTATCGACAAGTTTACCCAATTATAATATCTTCGTGTGTCTTTTCTTTTCCAGCAGTGAATGTCGTGTGTTTTGAGCATGCTTTGCATTATTACACAGCGTGTTATTTTGGCTGTAGGTTAAGACATGGAAAGCTTTAGATCTCCCTGCTCAGAAATGTTGCTTTAGGTGTGTTATTATACTTTTTAGACCACAATGATCTTATACTGCTTGATAACTTTGGATTTGTATAGCAAGGTAATGTACCAGTTGTGTGAGATCAAATGGCGTTATTGGTCATGTCACTCATGTTCCGGTCTTCACTTCTGCTAAGTCCTGCTTTACATTAATCTGTGCATTTGTGACTTCATTGATGAGGTGCGGTTGTGTTTGGATTTACTGAGCAAGTAGGTTTGTGTGTAGTTGTACGTGTAGTTTTACTGATGAGCAATGGGACAGTGCCCTTATAGAGTTTATTGTGCCCCACCAGGCTTTCTGTTCCAGAGACGCCACTAAGAATAAGCCTGTTTGAATAGCTTGTTGATTTTTATTTTATTTTGTCTATAAATTGTTTTACCTTTTTAGAACTTCATCTCTTTTACTTATTAATCCCGCTCTGCAGGATCAGTAGAGCTGACTGTACACTACTGCCTAGCTGGTGTCTGGTTATCTGATAAGCTATTACTTCTTGAAAAAATTACTTTCAATAATTGTTAAACAATTGTCATTAAAACTAGAAATTCCGTGGCCTTTTTCTCACCAGCACATGTGTTATAATATTTCCTATGCAGGCTCATACACGAGAGAATGAAAAGCATTAAAAGAGCAGAAGAACAGTATCAGTTGCTGCTCTCCCAGCTGGCCGTGTGAATAGAAGACAGACAGCTTTCAGAAAGCTTTGCTAAGGCCAGTGGGCTCGTGTACTGACTCTCAGTTCAGTGAAGCCAGTCCGGTGGCCCCTCTTCAAACTAACTCAACCCAGAAGTGAACATAGAGAGCCTTTTACCCAGCCTCAGCTCCTGACCACATCTTTAAAAAGCTCAGTATGAGCAAAAACAACTCCGGGCTTCTCTAAACTCTACACTACACAAGTACTACACATCTGTATACTTAAGCAGCTAAAAGCAGAGGCATTTAGTGCAGATGCTGACTGTTTACCTCTTTAAAGGCCTTAGGTTGGGCTGCTCGTATAGTCTGTCACATACTGAGATATGTATATCATATTTCTCTTGCCCAGTGCATCCTTAGGTGAATGCTAGTCACCAAAAACATGTTAATGAAATAACTCAGGACTAATTTTAGCAGAAGGCACCAGCTAGATCAGAATTTAAAAAGAAACTGTATGTTAGTTTAAGTATTTACCAATTGGGACCTATTAGTTAGGTCTCCTTCATTGACAGATCTTGATGTATGTGGACACCTGACCATTCATTTGTTGGACCATTTCAAAAACAAATGCTATTGAAATAGAGTGACCTCTATGTGATCTTTTTAGCTATTAAAACAAGACTTTAAAGTATGTTTGTGGGAATTTGTGCCCATTAAAAAAGTATTTGTATGGCTGGGCTCTGATGTTGGTCAAGAAGGCTTCTATTGATGTTCCAGTTCATTCCAAAGCTGTTTTGTGGGGCTGAGGCAACTGGAGTCTTTTTAAAGAGCTTGTTTTGTGAACAGGGCCTTCCTTAAACTGTTGCTGTAAAATTCCACCTGTTAGCAACTGTTGTGGTGGAATTTAATATTTAGAAGAGGTGTTTCAATCCTTGTCCATAATGTACTTTCTCTGGACATGTTACATCACTGGATGGCTCAACACATGAGATGAGATGCAAACTGCCCCTTCTGAATTTGCCAACCAGACAGATTTCTGCACTTGGATGGCAGTGCCATCTTCAGTGTTCTGACTTACTTTCAAGAACTGATTTCTTATCGAGATGTGAGAGATTTTGCTTGCTGCTGGACCATTTTTACTAAATATTGAATTTAGTACATTTCAATAGATTATGTACAAACATCACAAACACAAAAAACAACAAAAACAAAACATCCAGTGTCAATTATTACTGCATATGTGTACTTGACTGAGGTGAAACAAACTACTTATTTGTATAAGGATTTTTCTTATGTTCTATTCTAATGCTATACAGTGGGGCCAAAAAGTATTTAGTATTTAGTATCTCCTACTTAGAAAGATGAGAGAGGTCTGTAATTTTCATCATAGGTACACTTCAACTATGAGAGACAAAATGAGGAAAAAAAATCCAGGAAATCACATTGTAGGATTTTTAAAGAATTTATTTGTAAATTATGGTGGAAAATAAGTATTTGGTCAATAACAAACAAGCAAGATTTCTGGCTCTCACAGGCCTGTAACTTCTTCTTTAAGAAGCTCTTCTGTCCTCCACTCGTTACCTGTATTAATGGCACCTGATTGACCTTGTTATCTGTATAAAAGACACCTGTCCACAGCCTCAAACAGTCAGACTCCAAACTCAACCATGGCCAAGACCAAAGAGCTGTCGAAGGACACCAGGAAGAAAATTATAGACCTGCACCAGGCTGGGAAGAGTGAATCTACAATAGGCAAGCAGGTTGGTGTGAATAAATCAACTGTGGGAGCAATTGTAAGAAAATGGAAGACATACAAGACCATTGATAATCTCCCTCGATCTGGGGCTCATCCCGTGGGGTCAAAATGATCATGAGAACGGTGAGCAAAAATGCCAGAACTACACGGAGGGACCTGATGAATGACCTGCAGAGAGCTGGGACCAAAGTAAAAAGGCTACCATCAGTAACACACTACGGCGAGAGGGACTCAAATCCTGCAGTGCCAGGCGTGTCCCCCTGCTTAAGCCAGTACATGTCCAGGCCCGTCTGAAGTTTGCCAGAGAGCATATGGATGATCCAGAAGAGGATTGGGAGAATATCATGTGGTCAGATGAAACCAAAATGGAACTTTTTGGTAAAAACTCAATTCGTCGTGTTTGGAGGAAGCAGAATGCTGAGTTGAACACCATGCCTACTGTGAAGCATGGGGGTGGAAACATCATGCTTTGGGGCTGTTTTTCTGCAAAGGGGACAGGACGACTGATCCGTGTTAAGGGAAGAATGAACGGGGCCATGTATCGTGAGATTTTAAGCCAAAACGTCCTTCCATCAGTGAGAGCATTGAAGATGGAACGTGGCTGGGTCTTCCAGCATGACAATGATCCCAAACACACCGCTCGGGCAACGAAGGAGTGGCTCCGTAAAAAGCATTTCAAGGTCCTGGAGTGGCCTAGCCAGTCTCCAGACCTCAACCCCATAGAAAATTTGTGGAGGGAGTTGAAAATCTGTGATCTGCATGCAGTGATGTGCAAACCTGGTGAAGACTTACAGGAAACGTTTGACCTCTGTCATTGCCAACAAAGGTTATGTTACAAAGTATTGAGTTTAACTTTTGTTATTGACCAAATACTTATTTTCCACCATAATTTACAAATAAATTCTTTAAAAATCCTACAATGTGATTTCCTGGATTTTTTTTCTCTCTCATAGTTGAAGTGTACCTATGATGAAAATTACAGACCTCTCTCATCTTTCTAAGTAGAAGAACCTGCACAACCATTGGCTGACTAAATACTTTTTGGCCCCACTGTATGTTATGTAATATGAATATATTATATTCTAATGTTTAAAGTCTAAATTGTCCTTAACTGTTAGTGTTTACCAGATATCTTTTCTTTTTCCACCAGTCTTTTTCCACCAGTGGTGTGACATCACATTAAAATAAAATAAAACAGAATAAAAAACAAAAAGAATAAGTAAGGATAATTTAAACATAGATCAGTTGTATTCAAAGTTAAGGGTCCCATTATGTATACTATAATTCATATTTTGTATATGTATGTTAGGGCTGTGCGGAGTTTGCATGTTCTCCCCGTGTCTGCGTGGGTTTCCTCCGGGAGCTCCGGTTTCCTCCCACAGTCCAAAAAAACTGTGGTTAATTGGAGACACACACTGAATTGCCCTATAGGAGAATGGGTGTGTCTGCCCTGTGATGGATTGGTGCCCTGTCCAGGGTGTTACTGTGTGCCTTGCGCCCGTTGAAAAGCTGGGATAGGCTCCAGCACCCCCCTACGACTCTAACTGGATAAGCGGTTAAGAAAGTGAGTGAGTGAGTGAGTGAGTGAGTGAGTGAGTATATGTATGTTATTCATAGCTGTTTTCATGAATTTATTTCTTAACTGTCCCTTTATAAAAGCCATTAAAATCCACTTGAAGTCATGTCACACCACAAGATAACAGTTTCATTACATCTAAGAAGGTCCTGGGTTTGATCCCCAGATGGAGTGATCCAGGTCCTTTCTGTGTGGAGTTTGCATGTTCTCTCCGTGTCTGCGTGGGTTTCCTCCGGGAGCTCTGGTTTCCTCCCACAGTCAAAAAACATGCAAGTGAGGTAAACTGGAGATACAAAATTGTCCATGACTGTGTTTGACATTAAACTTGTGAACTGATGAATCTTGTGTAACCAGTAACTACCTGTACTGTCATGAATGTAACCAAAGTGTAAAACATGACGTTTAAATCCTAATGAATAAATAAATAAACAGTACAACACCTAATTTACCGTGATTATTATTGTAGGGGTCTTGTGCATTTTAAAACTTTATAGTGGTAAAGGAAATATGTATAAAATAATGCCAAAAGCATTTAGTTCCAGGAGTTAATTTATTTGATAAATGTATATATATTATACTTCCTTTTTATTACCATAACACTGCAGGACACATCTTAATCTTAAAACATTTTTTATTTGATTATGGTAAAAACAGGAGTCATGTCACCCACCCATAAGCACTATATGGCCAAATGTATGTGGACATCTGACCATAACTTGATTTTGGATTGTGTCTTTGTTGATTTGTGTCTATCTAGGCACAAAAAGGTGAGATCATCTATGAGAAAAGGTAACTAGCAATTAACGGTCCAATCTGTCCCACAGACGTTCAATGAGTAATGAGTTCTGGTCTGTAAAACACTTGATAAGCGAGAAGCATGTACAGATGTGATTTGCCATATAGTGTATTGTATTTTTTAAACTCTATTTTAACTTCCTTTTTTATTGGTAACTTCTTGTATGAACCATGGACTTAGGACTACACCTATATCAGTGACTGGGATAACTGACTTGACTTAAACTTAAAACTTAAGTTCTGTAGTAAAAAATAAAACAATATGCAGAGGAGAAAACAGCAGAAGTCATGAGTTCAGCAGTTTTAGAAAGGATGGTGTTTATTGGGTTTATTACCAGTCCGGGACAAACACTGCTGACACACTGTGTCAAAAAGTCTGTTTTGCGGTTAGGCCTCATTTGCATGTGTGAATAATACATGCTGCTTATAAGAATATTAAATGGAATAGATCCGCACATCATTTGAAGGAAGAGATCAGACCTTTCCAGTTAATTATAAAGATGTCAGATGGCAGTCAGTGAACTGTCACCCGGTTTGCTTCCCCTCTTTAGTTTGGTGATAATATGCACAAACTATAGATGAAGTGTCATCATACAGACGATTAGTGCTTCACACGCTGAATAAAGCCTCCTCATTTCCTGTCATTTATATCTATAGATACCTGAGGAAATCAGTCAGCACGTGATTTCCCTTTTCACACAGTTTAAATGTTACAGGGTCAAATCACCGATTCATTCATTTGCTCTTTTCCTTTAGTTTTAGTTTACTGACTTTATTTCATTTTGAAATGTTAATGATGCCCTCACAATGATGCCAGTTATCCATGTCATGGACAATAATACACTACCATATCATTTAGGGACAGTGGTAGCCTAATGGGTAGAGCTCTGGTCTACCAACTGAAAGGTTGAGAGCTCGAATCCCAAGCTCTGCTATGTGGCCACTGTTGGTTCTTTGAGCAAGGCCCATAACCCTCTCTGCTCCAGGGGCGCCGTACAATGGCTGACCCTGCGCTCTGTCCCCAGCGTTCTATTCTATCATAACAGACCTGGATATATATTCTCAAAGACACATTCCAAAAACAAGCTCATGGTCAGATGTCCACATACATGAGTAATGAGTTCTGGTCTGTAAAACACGTGATAAGCGAGAGGAATGTACAGATGTGATTTGCCATATAGTGTTTTGTAATTTTTAACTTATCTTTAATTCTATTTGAACTTTTCCTTTTTACACATAGTTTTGACTTTGCCCTTAATGGTTTCCAATTCATTTCATGGAAAAACATAGCATGCATGACTATTATAATAATACACTGTATGTCCAAGAGTGTGTGGAAACCTGACCATGAGCTTGGACATTCCATTCCAAAGCCATGTGCATTAAATATAGAGGTATAAAAATGAGAAAGTAATGTTTGGCCATGGAGGAAAATACACAAATATTTTAGTTTGCAGCATATGTGGGTAAAAATGTCTATTTATATTTTATATGTTAATAATGCCCTCACAATGATGCCAGTTACCCATGTCATAGACAACAAAACAGTACCAGATCATAACTTCACTTCCTGTTCCTAATCTAGAATATATATATAATATATATATATATATAATTTATAAAAATGCGGTTCATTGTCTTTGTACTGTGTCATTCAAATATAGACAGTGATGACAGTAATGTAGATTATATATAACAATCACTGTTATATATAAAAAACTACCATGTTAGTTTCTCCAAAAGTACAGCCAGTGTGTCTACAATAGTGTGGGATTATTTCTGTGTGCATGTGTGGTTCGAACTGACCTGTTCAAGTCATTACTGTACCATTACGACCCTAAAAAAAAAAAGTCAGAAAGCGCCTCTGAAAGCTGCCAGTCAGTAAGGTGAGCCCTGTCCATGTTTCTGTCAGTTCTGTCTCTCTGAAGTTCATTTAAACTGAGATGGGACGCCTCACTAGCTCTTAACAGGTAAAAGAAACCATATTATTAGGCCTCAGAGGGAGCAGCACAAGCTGATGTGTTCTTTCAGCTGTACTAAACTGAGTCCAGCTCACAGAGGTGTAGCCTGTACACCAGCCCTGATTGAGAGAGAGAGAGAGAGAGAGAGAGAGAGAGAGAGAGAGAGAGAGAGAGAGAGAGAGAGAGAGAGAGAGAGAGAATTAAATATCTTTTAAAATGCACATTACACACCTCAGTTTCAATTATCTCCATCATCTCCCCATTTTACTCCTGATATTAACAGACAGTAAACTACTATGCGGGTTTCTGTTGTAAGTGTGTGAACGTGCCGGCTTTGTTTTTCTTTTAAAAAATTCTTTTGATGTGTTTATTTATTTATTTGTGATGTGAGCGGGCTCGTTCAGGCAGTTAGGCTACAGTACATGTGCTGTGTGTCCATCACTAGTGAGCGTCTTTGACAAGTGAACCCATAACCTTGCTTCCCAGAATCCTACAGTACAGCTACAAGAGCTGCATCAAAGTATAATAAGCAGAATGATTTCTAAATAAAGTTCAAGCCTGCATAAAGAGTTTCATAGAGTCAACCACACCTAAATGTTCAAAATGTTAATTATTTTAAGCTCAGATTTATTCATTGTCTGTTTTTTCACTGCTTTCTGTGGGCGGGAATAACATTTTTATTGGATGGATAGGTAGGTAGGTGTGATAGATAAAGATAGGAACAGACTTGTGTAAGTCTATAAGTCTTAAGAGATAATCTCCTTAGTTACTAATTCATATCTAATTTTTTTTTCTTACATTAGTTTTTTATTGGTGCTTTGTAAAGCATAAATTATTTTTCAGGCCACCCAAGGAGGATGGAGGGCCCTGCTATGTCTGGTTCCTCTCAAGGTTTCTTCCTGTAATTTTAAGGGAGTTTTTCTTTGCCACTGTCACCCTTGGCTTGCTCAACAGGGGTTTTTGGTCTGTTGGTCCTGGATTCTGTAAAGTTGCTTTGAGACTATGTCAATTGTAAAAAGTGCTATACAAATAAATCTGACTTGACTTGATAAAGGTTAAATTATGTTTCATGAAAAAGAGCCCTAACAATCAAAACAGGCAGTGCCAAGGATCTATATTTTCTAGTACCAGTGCATTAATCTCTTATATAAAACCCCCAAGGCTTTTTCCAATTGAATATAAGAGTATTAGCGTAATTTAATATGTATTTAATAATGTTATGAAAAAATAGACCTTTAAAATTTTTTGTATACATTTTTTGGATCTTTTAAAACTTGACCTGTAGCGCATAACAAAATCATGTCCTCTTTAACCGCCTGTTTATATATTTCTTAATTTGGACTTCCAAAAAAAATCTTCATAACTGCCAAGTGCTTTTACCTCCTCTGTGCTCTTGTTTGCCCTGCTGGATAAAAGGTGTTGTTTCCTGCCAGTCTTTCATCATTGCAGCCTGGCCACAGGGGGGCCAGAAGCCCCTTCACTCCAGCCCCCCTAAAATCTCATATGGAAATTAGCAGCAATAAATCATTTATGATTTTACATACACCATTATTATAATGTTAGAGGGTAAAATTGATCCACACCAAACACTGTAGAGAAAGAGAACAACACTCACAATACAATCACAGTAAAATGATCACCATGCTGAACTGTAATAATGTCTGAAAAATTTAGTAAATGGACATTTGAATGTATAACCAGTCTGGAAGGGCTTGTTCTTCTCGTCTGTAATGAAGAAGTAGATGTATATATATAATTAGGTATGTTGAGGTGAGATTTGCATTATATGTATTGTGCAATCATTACAGGAAACGTAATTATACAAAGGAAGCATTTAGTAAAAACAATTATGTAAATAAACATTTTATTACTTCAAGTAACAAAGTTATCCAGCACCTGTAGCGGCCTTGTGAAACAACCTCTTAGCTTATTTACTGGCTCTACCACCTTTAACTGGAGTAACTGGAATAAACCACTTTCTGTGGTCTACTATGCTGCTGTTCCCTCAGGTCCTGACCCGGTGAAACAATAGCACTGCTACATGTGACTGTTGGTATGTACTTATTCTGCTTTGCATTTGTGTTTTTGCTAGACTAGATGGGACTAATGTTTGTCCAAATAGTTTTCATTTGGTTTGGTCTGTCCATGTATTATAATCCCAAAAGATTTAAGGGTCATCCAGGTGCACTTTTATTTTGAAAATATCAGATGAGCACTGATGTTTCTCTAAGTCAAATTTTAACTTTGATAATATTTATTTTTACCAATTTTACACAAAAATCAAAGAACACTGGCCCAAGTTAATGCTAGAGAGATCTACAGTTCTATATACACGAGGGTTCTTCAAGTTTCCGCACTTTTTTTTTTAAAACTCTATTTATTAAGAATTTCAAAAACCAATGACATCACTTTTCTACATAGTCACCTTCTGATGCATTTTTCACGGTGTTGTACCAACTTTTTAATGCCATCAGCAATAATGTTTTTGGTTGACTGTGTAGCCACTGATGCACCGCTGCTTTCACATCATCATCACATGAAAATCACATCAGATGGCGCTAAATCCGGACTATAAGCTCTCTCTCAGTCTCTCAGACACGACCGAATACTATCATCAAAAAGAAAAAGGCTCTTGCTGGGCTTTAAGAACTTTTTCGCTCTTCAGGAGTTTCCTTTGATTCTGGCATATTGTTCCTGTAGAAATGTTTAAGGTTGAGGTTTTTTTTTGTGTAATATAATGATGCTATGTAATTTATTGATCTGAATATTATCTTGCATTCATTCAGTGTGACAATTATACAACAACAGAAGCAGACTGTTAGCTGTAGCATTTACGCTGTAATGAGTATTTAAACATTCATGACAGGACAGAGATAGTTACAGGTTACACAAGATTCATCAGTTCAAGTTTGACAATGAGCAATTTAGTATCACCAATTCACCTCACTTGCATGTCTTTTGACTGTGAGAGAAAACCGGAGCTCCCGGAGGAAACCCATGCAGACACAGGGAGATACTGGATAAATACTAACTATAAAACTAAGTATTCAAAATGCTGTGTATACAGAATTATTGGAAGTGTAATTAACACAGTGTACAAAAATAAGACATGTCTGTTTTACAAACAATGTCACTTCATATTTTGTGTTGGACATCATTCTGGTTTGTAATACAATTGATATGATAAAAAAACTACAGATAATAAATGATGTTATAGACTATTTAAAAATTCTATGTAAAATGTCTAAGAAAAATTTATTTATTGTTACTAAACCTTTTTTTCTAAAAACGGAAACATGAACTGCACGATTACTGACAAACTGATATTTTGTTTCATTGAGTGCTGACATAATTTTACTATTTTCTTTTCTTAATTTGCTCTTTATTACAATTATTCTTCTACAGTTATTCTATTCTTTATGTTCAGATGTTTCAGTTCATTCATGTCCCCACAATACAGGGCAGCTCTGACATCGTCTCCTCTTCTTTACCTCTGTAATTTGAATTTCTCTCAAGGCATCTGCAACTCAGCCATTTAAACATCTTTTATTTAAGCAGTTCTGTAAAAGCCATTATTCAGCAGCTATGATCTATATCAGAATTACAATTTTCAGGGTCAATGTGGAATTCTGATATGGGAAGAAATGGGTACAAATGCTGTTAGGAATAAAAGAAACGTATCCCTATGAGAAAAAAGGAAAAAAAGCCCTCATGAATGGTCTTTAAAAATAGATGAGAAAATCGGTAATCCCTGAGTCACTGCATGGATAAAAGAAAATCAATAATTCCTCTCAATTCAACCGGGCCTTCAAAAATCCTTGAAATGAACAAAAGTTGTGAATTTTCTAGCTAATGCCATTCATCTCTCTCAGAGTGACCTGGCAATAACGTCATTAATTAGAAACTCACTGGTAACACTGCGGAGGCTCTAACGAGTCTGATATCTAAAAGCAAGGGATGTTTTTTTTTTTACCCCCTCAGAAAGAATTCAGTTAAGCCTAACTGGTTTTATTTGTAAAATAAGCCGTTCTATCCCCTGCTTCAGTTCACAGCTCTGACCATCTTGTCCTTTTAGTGGCAGGAACAGCTAAGTAGAGAAGAGGAGGGGGACATCATACAGATTTTGTAACCTTTGAACCATCCATTCAATTGACCCTGTATGCCAACCTGCAGAGACCCCCCTCGCACGAATCCACCTCCATTTCCTGCCCTGGGAGAAAAGAACGCCAGACCAGTGCTGCCATTGGCCACATGATGATGAATATTTAATCGATTCCCTCATCTTAGGAGGAGGTATCGCACAGGGTGACTGGAAGACAGAAGTGGGGGAATCGAGGGGGGCCTACTGAAGTGCCCTTTTCCAGGCACTGCGCAAAACAATCGAAAACAAACGCACACAAGCTTGATGTTGGAAGCTTACAAAGCTTGTTTATTACAGTACGTTATGCATATGCTATACTTACAAAATCCAGAATCCAGTGCTCCTCCTGTCTCCAAACAGGTTGGTCTCCAGCAGAAGGGCCCTGAAGTTTATTAACACACTCTTCAGTATCCTGTCATTGAGGATGTGCTCCATCAAAGCGGACTGACTTGCATTTTTCAGAGAGATGTTGTGGGTTATCATTGTGTGCTCAGATCTCTGAAACATGGAACATGAATGACAGGCGGCCTTTTAAACACAATAGTGCTTCCTGTTTAGAAATGTAGGGCTGGTGGGAGAACTAATGCAGAGCAAATAATGCATTCATATTTTGTTTAATGCATTTATGTCTTCACTATCTGCAGTGAGGAGAAGGCTTTTAACCTCACTCATTACCCACCCCCCAAAACCATCATTTGCTTTAAAGATGTGGTCAGGCTTTGAAATTGTAGCTACAGAACACCACAGACAGATGTAGATGCAGCCCAGTGAGGAAACAGCTCCAATAATGTTCCATCATTAACATTAACATTTAAATAAATAAAACAAAAGGTTGGCGGCACCAGCTTTCCCAATCTGATATACAAATTCCCTAATAAGTGGGTAAATACACCGATCAGGCATAACATTCTGACCACCTCCTTGTTTCTACACTCACTGTCCATTTTATCAGCTCCACTTAGCATATAGAAGCACTTTGTAGTTCTACAATTACTGACTGTAGTCCATCTATTTCTCTGCATGCTTTGTTCGCCTCCTTTCGTGCTGTTCTTCAATGGTCAGGACTCTCCCAGGACCACTACAGAGTAGGTATTATTTGGGTGGTGGGTCATTCTTAGCACTGCAGTGACACTGACATGGTGGTGGTGTATTAGTGTGTGTTGTGCTGGTATGAGTGGATCAGACACAGCAATGCTGCTGAAGTTTTAAACACCTCACTGTCACTGCTGGACTGAGAATAGTCCACCAACCAAAAATATATCCAGCCAACAGCGCCCTGTAGGCAGCGTCCTCTGACCACTGATGAAGGTCTAGAAGATGACCAACTCAATCAGCAGCAATAGATGAGCGATCGTCTCTGACTTTACATCTACAAGGTGGACCAACCAGGTAGGAGTGTCTAATAGAGTGGACAGTGAGTGGACACAGTGTTTAGAAACCTGCTGTGCTTGAACTTACTTTCTTATTAAATATTTTTTTGATAAAGAGCAAAATTCATGGTTCCATCAGCTAAGACAAGTCATCCAGTGCTTGTAACTTCCATTGTGTTCATTTGTATTCCTGGGTAAGGTAGGCTACTGGTTGAAGTATATTCTTTGCAGTAACTTGTTTTAGAATAACTTGTTTTAGAATCTATCTTTGCAACTTTGATTATTAACTTGCTTAACTGTGCTAGAATTTAACTATTTGTAAAAAACTAAGCTAGTCTGTGGCTGCATTAATCTGTGTTTTGCTGATTGGTTAAAGTGGTTTCAGGTGTCTTATGGTTAGAGGCCTAGGTGTGAATTGAGGGGCAGGGCTAAGCTTAGTATAAAATTAAATCTCGGTCTAAATCTTGGTCTTCTCTATCACTAGGTTTTAATGGCTGTCTGGATTGATCTAACTTTTTTCTACTAAACTAACTTTGGGTAAGTACTATCAGTCTCTGACATTGTTTAATCTATCAAACTTTTCTCAGCATGTGCTACTCAAACATTCCTGTGCTTATATCTCACAGACCCTGCAGACATCAGAAGTCACATTACAGGAACAGCAACGCCAGCAACCTCATCTACCCCCAACTGTTGCAACAATCTCAAACAGTGGTGGTAGGTGGGGTCTGGAACTGTCAATCAGCCGTCCAAAAAAGCTGACTTCATCTCAGCTTTTGCACTTTCTCACAGCCTTGACTTCCTGGCACTGACTGAGACATGGATCACCACCGAGAACTCAGCAACACCAGCAGCCTTATCCTCTGCCTACACCTTCTCTCATACACCGAGAGGATCTGGTAGGGGTGGTGGTACAGGTTTGCTCTTGACCAGGAAATAGCAATTCACTACTGTGAATGTTTCTGACCTTAACATTTCATCTTTTTAATTTCATGCTATTACTGTTACTTTTCCAATTACTCTTCATATCATTGTCATTTACAGACCACCTGGCTCATTGGGAGACTTCATAGAAGAGCTGGATGTTCTTCTGAGTTTCTTCCCTTCAGATGGAACTCCTCTGACTCTTCTTGATGACTTTAATCTCCCTACACTTCAGTCCTCCTGTCTTCTTCCTCTTCTTTCATCTTTTGACCTCCTCTTTAACCACAGCCCTCCGACACACAAAGGAGGCAATCTTCTGGATCTGGTCTTCAGCCGTCCAGCTTCTGTTCTGGACCTCACTGTCACCCCACTTCACCTCTCTGACCATCACTTTGTGTCCTTCTCTCTCTATCTCCCAACTCTTCCTACCTCCAACCACACTTTCACCCTTACGACACGCCCCAATCTTCACTCTTTATCTTCCTCCCTGCTGATCTCCAACATCCTAACTTCACTACCTAACCCTGACATGCTTGCTACCCTTCCACTCAACTCTGCAACTAATACTCTTTCAACATCCCTCGATCAGCTCTGTCCTCTTACCCTCAAACGAGGAAAACCTTCTCACCCTGCTCCTTGGCTTTCAGATGCATTGCGCAGCAACAGAAGAGAATTAAGGGCAGCTGAGAGAAAGTGGAGGAAATCTAAGCTCAGTGTGGATCTCCACTCCTACCACGATCTGCTGTCCAGGTTCTCATCCGACGTGACTGCTGCAAAAACATCTTTTTACAAAGCCAAGCTTGAACAATCTGCTGCTGACCCACGTAAGCTTCATGCTATCTTTTCCTCTCTTCTGAACCCTCCTCCTCCTCCCCCATCTGCCTCTCTCACTGCTACTGACTTTGCAACATTCTTTCAGGACAGGATTGACAAAATCAATCAATCCTTTTCTCCGACTGACCCACTTTCAGCTGACCCTCAACCCACCAACACACTCACCAGCTTCACCCCACTCACCATGGATGAGGTTACACAGCTCCTCTCATCCAGCAATCCCACTACATGCACACTCCCCTATACCATCCACCATCCTCAAAGACCTCTCGCAGGACCTAATCCCCTTCATCACACCCATCATCAACAACTCCCTGACATCAGGTGTTGTCCCTACTGCTTTTAAGAAGGCTCAGGTCATTCCCCTTCTTAAGAAACCTACACTAGACACTACAGACATTAACAACTACAGACCTGTCTCACTCCTCTCTTTTCTATCCAAAATTCTTGAACGTGCTGTCTATAACCAACTATCTGCCTTTCTCACTCAGAATGACCTCCACGATTCGTACCAGTCTGGCTTCAAGGCAGCACATTCTACGGAAACAGCACTTGTAGCTGTTACTGAGAAGCTTCATGCAGCCAAAGCAGCCAAACTGTCATCTGTCCTTATTCTTCTTGACCTCTCTGCAGCCTTCGACACCGTGAATCACAGCATTCTCTTGTCCACACTCTCAAACCTTGGTGTAACAGGTTCAGCATGGCAATGGATGGCCTCCTACCTCGAAGGGCGCTCCTACCAAGTGTCATGGAGGGGATCCATATCTCCCCCATGCACTCTCTCAACCGGTGTTCCTCAGGGCTCTGTACTTGGCCCACTTCTTTTCTCTATCTACACCCACTTTCTGGGTAAGGTCATAGCCTCCTATGGCTTCTCCTACCACTCCTATGCAGAAGACACTCAGCTCATTCTGTCATTTCCTCCTTCAGACACACAAGTCTCAGCTCGCATCTCAGCATGTCTGCGAGATATCTCACAATGGATGTCAGCTCATCATCTAAAACTTAATCCCAGCAAGACAGAGATGTTGCTTATTCCTGGAGATCAGTCTCCAACCCAGGACCTAGTAATTTCTCTGGATGACTCCCAGATCAGACCATCTGATAAGGTAAGAAGTCTTGGTGCTGTCCTGGATAACCAGCTGACCTTCTCTCCTTATATAGCCAACATGACAAGATCGTGCCGGTTCCTCCTGTACAACATCAGGAAGATTCGGCCATTTCTCTCCAGGGAAGCTACCCAGATTCTGGTGCAATCACTTGTAATCTCACGGTTGGACTACTGCAATTCCCTTCTGGCAGGAGCGCCCATGTCCACTATTAAACCCTTGCAGCTCATTCAAAATGCAGCTGCTCGCCTGGTTTTTAACCAGCCCAAACACTGCCACATCACCCCACTGCTGCGTTCTCTTCACTGGCTTCCTGTAGCTGCACGTATTCAGTTTAAAACACTGACACTCGCCTTCAAAGCCAAAAATGGACCAGCCCCAAGCTACCTTCGTGGTCTAATCAAACCCCGCTCTGTACCACGCAACCTCCGAGCCACCAGTCTCGCTCGACTTGAGCCTCCATCCAGGACTAAAGGAGGACAAGCATCAAGGCTCTTCTCTGTTCTAGCGCCCAAGTGGTGGAATGAACTTCCTCTGTCTGTCCGAACATCTGAGTCTCTTGCTGTCTTTAAAAAATGATTAAAAACCCACCTTTTAATGAAGCACTTGTACACAAGCTGACTTGTACTTATTTACTAACATCTTGTTCCATCCTTTTCCATTTCCAAAAAAAAACAAAAAACACTTTGGTTCTAACAGGTTTTAGCAGATTTGTGTTCTTCGACTGTTGTTTACCTAAACTTGAGAAATGAAATGTTAACTTGGAAGCACTTCTGTAAGTCGCTCTGGATAAGAGCGTCTGCTAAATGCTGAAAATGTAAATGTAAATCCAGGTCCTGCAGAAGCAAAGCAGTCCCAGACCATCACACTACCATGTTTGTATGATGTTGGAATGACATTCTTATGGAATGCATGGTTATTGTTAAGCCTGATGTCACAAGACTCACATCTTCCAAAAAGTTCCACCTTTGACTCAAAAGCTGCATTTTGGGCTTACTTGGATCTGTATCTGTATCCCTTACAATTACAAGGGATCTTCAAAAAGTTTCCGCACTTGTATATTTTGGTTGGAAGCGGTAAGGGAGGGAGGAGTAGTAATTGATCGTGTCTGAGAGACTGAGTGAGATTTAGCACCATCTGATTTCCACCCCCAAAGAAGCTTTAAGGGGAAGAAGATTATCATGTGATGATGATGTGAAAGCAGCGGCGCATTAGTGGCTACAAGCTCAACCATAAACATGTTTTGTTGATGGCATTAAAAAGTTGGCACGGCGCTGGGAAAAATGCATCTAAAGGTGACTATATAGAAAAGTTTTGTCATTTGCTTTTGAAATTCTTAATAAATAGTTTTAAACAGTGTGGAAACTTAGTTGGAAGATCTGAAATATTTGCTGTGACAAATTAGCAAATAAAAGACTTCTTTTTACAGCAAGGTATATAAACATACAATTCTTTAAACAGCTAAAATTAAAGTTTAGTATTAAAGCTATTTGCCAGCCCTAGTATGCACAAAAAATATTACCCATAATTTTTGCAGTGAGAGCGAGTGCAGTGAAAGGCCATAGATGAAACTGAATAGCACTCTGGGATTACTGTACAATTTATGGGTCAGTCTGTCTTTTTCTTTTATTGTGCAAGAGTGTCTGCATACACACACAAACTTACACACTCTAGTGGCACAGCGGGGTACAGAGGACTGAGAGTAAGTAAAAAAAAAAGCAGCCGGCTGGTGTTGTAGCTGCAGGTTTAAAACCATAAACGGCACTGCGTTGGTACTCCTTTCTCCTGATTCTTCTGTGACGTGCGGTTGACGTGACACAACAGAGCTAATCTGAGGCCTAATGAGCGACGAAAACACTCAGCGTTGTTGAAACGCAGTACTGCTTTAATGATAGTGTTGCATCTAGACAAGCAGTCAGCACATCTACAAAGATCACAATCCATAAAAATCACTGATAAATGAAAGCAAGAAGAGAATCAGAACGGTCGTCAGGCTAACGGAAAAAGATGGATGTGATCAGTAGGAAGTCTCGACCAGATGCTCTGTACTCTCAGACTCTCACAATATCATCCTGGGTGCATGATCACAGCACACTGCAATATCTGATCCACAGGCTCTTAACACAAATAAACAAAAAGATTGTATTGAATATTGACAGAATGTGTTGATATTGTAGTATAGAGTGAATTCAGTTGATTGGGCCACATTGTGCCATCAAAGGGAATCACAAACAAACCTGAATTAAAATAAAATACAAATCTGTCTATTCTGCTGCTAACCACAGGATTCCACACTTACACATGCACACAACAACAGTAACACATAATTATATGTCATCAATTATAGGGACGTTTATCATATTGGAAACACACAGATGAAACATGGACCCCCCATGTATTTTAAATACAGGAGCCAATAAAAACATTTTTTCTCTCTCCAACACACACACACACACACACACAACACAACACACACACACAACACACACACCACACACACAAACACAAAGTGGCTACAAAGTGGACGTCCATCATCAACAAGTTGCACTGTGGGTTTGCATCATCATAACATGAAATAAGCTGAAGTGGTTAATAAATATCCCTCCTGAGGCTGAAGTCTCTATGATGGCTATATTCAACTTTAATGACATTATGAAATGTGAAAGTACCTCTTCTAAATAAAAGAGAATACACACAATATTCTCTCTAATTCCCATTTCAAAGGTTCTGTTGCTTAAAGAAGAATTGCAACAGCTCAAGGCGGAGAGTGGGAGGAGCGCAAGATCTTTAAAAAGAGAATAATTAAGCAAATGAAAGAGTAAGAAAAGCAGCAAATATTGTACGGAAAGTTAGAGGACAAAAAGAGAACAGGACAGAACAGATGAGAAAAGGGTTTTGGAGAAAAGTAGAGAGAGGAAAGAGCAATGGAGAACAGGAGAGCATAAGGGTAAGGGAGGAAAGGAAGATTTAAGGAGAGGAGAGTAGATGGTGAGGAAAGCCTGTAGAGAAAGGAGTGGGTAAGAGAAAAAAGGAGGATGTGAGGAGAAGGTGTGGAGAAAGGAGGGTAGGAGGAAAGAAGTATGTGGGGAGAGGACGGTATATGGTGAGTAGAGGGTGCTAAAAGCTTGTAGCAAAAGGGAAGTGGGTAAGAGAGAAAAGGAGGATGGGAGGAAAAGTTGTGGAAAAAGGAGGGTATATAGTGAGAAGAGGGTGTGGGAAGACTAGAAAAGGAGGAGTGGGTAAAGGAGAAAAGGAGGATGTGAGGAGAGGGAGAGAGCGTGGGCAGACTGGAGAAAAAGGAGCAGGTAGGGGACGAAAGAAGGCTGTGAGGAGAGGAAAGGGAGAGGGTGTGGGAAGAATGTAAAAGAGAAGAGGCTAAGGGAGGAAGGATAGCATGAGGAGAGGGTAAGGATTGGGGTGTAGGACTAAAGTAGAGAGGAAGGCGAGGGTAAGGGAGAAAAGCAGGTTAGGAGAGAAGAGGGAAAGCATGTGGGAAGACTGTAGAGAAGGAGGAGCAGGTAAGGGAGAAAAGGAGGATGCGAAGAGAGGAAGAGGGTGTGGGTGTGAGAGCACTGTAGAGAAAGAGGAGCAGGTAAGGGAGAAAAGGAGGATATGAGGAGAGTGTGCGGGAAGAATGTAGAAGAGGAGAGGCTAAGGAAGGAAGGATAGCGTGAGGAGAGAGTGAGGAGGAAACTAGAGAGGGAGGAGAGGCTAAGCGAGGCTAAGGAGAGAAGGATAGTGTGAGGAGGAAAGTAGAAAAGGAGGTAAGGGTAAGGGAGGAATGATAGCATAAGGAGAAGGTGAAGGTGTGGGAAGAATGTAGAAGAGAAGAGTCTAAAGGAAATAGGATACTTTGAGGAGATGTAAGGAGGAAACTACAGAGGGAGGAGAGGGTAAGGGAGAAAAGATAGCATGAGGAGAGAGTGAGGAGGAAACTAGAGAGGGAGGAGAGAGTAAGGGAGAAAGGATAATGTGAGGAGATGTGAGGAGGTAAGTGGAGAGGGAGGAGAGGGTAAGGGCGAAAAGGAGGATGTGAAGAAAGGGTGTGGGAAGAATGTAGAAGAGGAGAGGCTAAGGAAGGAAAGATAGCATGAGGAGATGTGAGGAGGAAGCTACAAAGGAAAGAGAAGCTAAGGGAGGAAGAATAGCGTGAAGAGATTTGAGGAGAAAACTACAGAGGGAGGAGAAGCCAAAAGAGGAAGGATAATGTGAAAAGATGTAAGGAGGAAAGTAGAGAGGGAGAAGAGGCTAAAGAAGAAAGGATAAAGTGAGGAAATAGTGAGGAGGAAAGTATAGAGGAAGGAGAGGGTGTAAAAGCAAAGGAGGATGTGAGGAGAGGATGTGGGGAAAAATGTAGAAGAGGAGAGGCTAAGGGAGGAAGGATAGTGTAAAGAGATGGTGAGAAGAGGGTGTGGGATAGCGTGAGGAGACGTGAGGAGGTAAGTAGAGAGGGAGGAAAGGGTAAGGGAAGAAGGATAGCATGAGGACATGTGAGGAGGAAACTAGAGGGAGGAGAAGCTAAGGAAAGAAGGATAGCATGAGGAGATGTGAGGAGGAAACTAGAGAGGGAGGAGAAGCTAAGGGAAGAAGGATAGCATGAGGAGATGTGAGGAGGAAATTAGAGAGGGAGGAGAGCTAATAAAGAAAGAATAGTGTGAGGAGATGTAAGGAGGAAAGTAGAGAGGGAGGAGAGAGGGAGGAGAGGGTGTAAGACGAAAGGAGAATGTGAGGAGAAGATGTGGGGAAAATGTAGAAGAGGAGAGGCTAAGGAAGATAGAATAGCATGAGGAGATGTGAGGAGGAAACTAGAGAGGGAGGAGAGGGTAAGGGAGAAAGGATAGCGTGAGGAGAGAGTGAGGAGGAAACTAGAGAGGGAGGAGAAGCCAAAAGAGGAAGGATAATGTGAGGAGAAAACTACAGAGGGAGGAGAGGCTGAGGGAGGAATGATAGCGTGAGGAGAGAGTGAGGAGGAAACTAGAAAGGGAAGAGAGGGTAAGGGAGGAAGGATAGTGTGAGGAGATGTGAGGAGGAAAGTAGAGAGGGAGGAGAGGCTGAGGGAGGAAGGATAATGTGAGGAAATAGTAAGGAGGAAAGTATAGAGGAAGGAAAGGTAAGGAAGGAAGGATAACTTAAGGAGATGTGAGGAGAAAAGTAGAGAGGGAGCAGAAGCTAAGGGAGAAAAGGAGGCTGTGAGGAGAGGATGTGAGGAAAATGTAGAAGAGGAAGGACTAAGGGAGGAAGGATAGTGTAAAGAGATGGTGAGAAGAGGGTGTGGGTTTGGGAGTAAAGTAACAAATGAGAAGAGGAGAGGCTGAGAGAGGAGAAGAAGGAGCTGGGAGAAGGGAGGAGGAGAAAGGAACAGAAGCTATGGATATAAGAGAGAGAAAAAAGAGAAGGTGTGAGGAGTAAAACAGATGCAGCAGATGCTCCCGCCAGCCTGCCAAGATATAACGAGAGCCAGCTAATGTATAAATAATAGAAGAGGGGATATAAACAAATCATTAGCCTCTTAAAAGTCCCTTAATGCAGTTTCTTAATGAACATAATGGTCAGAATAATGAAAGAAAATAAAAACATCTAAACGAGCTTCAGCCCGTCATCAGCGCTCAATTATTTCCTTGTCAAGTTGTTATGATTTAATGAGCCCCAGTGGGACTGACGGCTGTCAGTCAGCCCTGACTTTTTGACACCATTACAACTTCAAATAGAGCCGCAGCCACGCTGCCTTCCACCAGCCACTCACTACTGAGAGGATCTGACAGCCCGAGAGAGAGAAAGAGAGAGAGAGAGAGAGAGAGAGAGAGAACACAAAGACACAGTCAGCAAAACGTGCACACACACACACACACAGCCAGCGACACAAATCAACAGCAGAATATATTCACGACACGCTCAGACCGAACGCACGCTGGTACCTGCGTAGAAAAATGAGAGTAGTTCTGAAGGAGGACGCAGAGGACGAACAGAACGGAGACAACCGGAGCCGTCCGCGCAAAACCCGCCATCGCTAAGGTCATTATCTGACGAGGTTTGTCAAACCGGCGGGATCCTGCCCCTCCTCGGCCTTCGTCTTCCTCCGTTCTCTTTTCTCTTCATTTATTTCTTAACTTAATGATAACTCTCGACGGGTCGGCCCCACGTGGGACGGACAGAGACGCGCTATTTTGTCGGCCATTAATTTGCCGCTTTGAAGCCGAAGCTGTGAAGCGGAGGCAGAGAGAGCCCCCCCACCACGCTGCTTCCAAAATAAGACAATCCAGCGGCCTGAAACAGAATAACAAATGCCCTCTGCCTGTCTTGTCTGTCGGTCAGGCCTCAGACGGGCATGTTCGTGTATATGGGTGTGTGTCGTCTGCAGGCGGAATTATACATACAGTGTGAAATAAATAGTGTGTGTACAGCATACGTGAACATATACTACTGCATAAAATATCTGGCCACCATGTAAAACACACACAATCAAACACAATATAATTCAGCGGTCAGATCAGTGATTGACGACACTGTCATTTCCTCAGATTCCTCAAGTCTTTCACAATTAAATACAGTAGTACCTTGTAACTCAATGTCCCCTAAACTCAAAATCTTTAAAACTCAACGCCCTTCGTGGAGAAATCTGTACCCTTAAACTCAACGTGTTCAGTTTGTTTTTTAAAAATGTATTAATTTAATTTCAAATTAACAATAAACAGTCGTTTTGTTCAGCACTCGGCTTGATCGGTGCAGTAAAACGTCATCAAAGTGTGCATATGAGTCGAATCTGCATTTGTGTGGAATAACAGTCAAATCCACTCTGAAAGCTCCACATGTATCTGTGTTTATCTGATTTTTTTCTTCTGTTTCACTTTTAAACTTGTGTTACAGGGTTCTGAGAGATTGTAAGAATCAGCTTTATTTTGACAGAGTCTAAAACGCTTATTGTAAAAAAAGCTTAATGTTAGTTAATGTATTAAAAGAACGACACAGGAACACTAAACCTCTATTAATTATTACTGCTCATACACTGATCAGCCATAACATTAAAACCGCCTCCTTTTTTCTACACTCACTGTCCATTTTATCAGCTCCACTTACCATATAGAAGCACTCTGTAGTTCTACAATTACTGATTGTAGTCCATCCACACCCAAATAATACCTACTCTGTAGTGGTCCTGTGGGGGTCCTGACCATTGACGAACATCATGAAAGGGGGCTAACAAAGCATGCAGAGAAATAGATGGACTACAGTCAGTAATTGTAGACTAAACTACTGTACAAAGTGCTTCTATATGGTAAGTGGAGCTGATAAAATGGACAGTGAGTGTAGAAACAAAAAGGTGGTTTTAATGTTATGGCTGATCGATGTATGTTCTCTCCACTAATGAAATTCCTCGCTCATTTTTCAATTGTTTTCAATTGTATTTCAGTGTTTTTAAATTATATTTGTGTTATTTTACATATATATATTTTACATTTGCCTAAAATATATGCAGTTCCACAGGACCATGGAACACATTAACAGGCCTCCCATACATCCTTATGGAAAAAAAACTTGAAACTCAACGCCTTTTAAACTCAACACCACTCCCAGAACCAATTGACCACTATATTCAAGAGTTGGTCCTAAGAAGAAAACAGGAAGAGAAGAAATTTTTTTTTGTGTTACACAGAAATAGGTCTTTATGTAATGATCAATAAAATCAGATGCACATTTACAGCAAGACAAAAATACAATAATCCAATAATTAATAGGGAAATACACCAAAAAAAGTGTCAAAAAAGAACCTCTGTATCTGTGCCTCAGGAAAATGTTGATCAATTTTCTAAATTCTTTTGTATGAATATTGTAACATGATGCTGAATTTGGTCATAAATTGACATTGTATTGTTTGCAGTTAAAGTTGTAAGGTATTATTAATATAAAAAAAAAAAACATTTTTAGATATTTTTAAATTTTACAAGGTGTTCCTCACCATAGATTAAGCGTGAGCAACATTTTGTATAAAAATCACTTTGTTGCAAGAATACTGGAGATTTGGTCAGCATTTACTGTAGTGAAAATATAAGCACAGGTACAGAGGTCCCTTCTTTTTTGACTCACAAAGACAAACACCACATGCACACAGTTAGTCTTGTACATTTATCTTGCTTACACCATGGTGACTTATCAGTGTTTGAATTTAGATTATTTCTATAAAATAAATGAATAAATTAGTTTGTAAAGCTATGACTATGCTAACAAACATGACACTGTGAAGCACGACCCTGCTGTACAAACCAAATAAAAAAGGACAGTAAAATGGACCTCTGATATAAACGTGTCAACAATTAAAAAGTGTGTTTTCATGCTTGCTGCTAAAACAATCTATGCCGCTTTATTAAACTGCTCTGCCACAGACATTTTTGAGGGGCAGCATGGTGGCTCGGTGGGTAGCACTGTCACTTCATAGCAAATTTGTTTGTTTGTTTGTTTATTAGGATTTTAACGTCATGTTTTACACTTTGGTTACATTAATGACAGGAACGGTAGTTACTCATTACACAAGGCTCATCAGTTCACAAGGCCACATCGAACACAGTCATGGACAACCCAGTGTCCCCAATTCACCTTACCTGCATGTCTTTGGACTGTGGGAGGAAACCAGAGCGCCCGGAGTAAACCCACGCAGGCACGGGGAGAACATGCAAACTCCACACAGAAAGGACAAGGACCGCCCCACCTGGGGATCGAACCCAGAACATTCTTGCTGTGAGGCGACAGCGCTACCCACTTAGCCACCGTGCCGCCCCTTCATAGCAAAAATGTCCTGAGTTCGATTCCCAGGTGGAGCAGTCCAGGACCTTTCCGTGTGGATGTTCTTCCTGTGTTTGTGTGGGTTTTCTTCCGGGTGCTCCTGTTTCCTCCCACAGTACAAAGACATGCAGTCAGGTGGAGATACAAAATTGTCCATGACTGTGTTTGATATTAAACTTGTGTAATCTGTAACTACCTGTCCTGTCATGAATGTAACCAAGGTGTGGAAAATGATGCTAAAATCCTAATAAATACATAAAATAAACATTGCTTGCACAATGCTTAAACTGAGCAACTAAATTCTGACACATCTGGGAATTCAGCGATACTTATCTGATCTGGTTTAGCTAAAAGCATTGGTGGCATTTGCTGAGTATGGTACCAGCCTTAACTAGGCCTAGGTGTGAGTGTGTGTGTCCATTAGTGCGAGTGTGAGTGTAAATTAGTACTGTGTGCATGTTTCAACAAATGTTTATGCCATACATTATGAGCAAAGCTGGAAGGGGATACAGGTTTCAAGCTGGTTTGCCTAAACACACCAGGCCTTTACTGGCCTTAGAAGAACAGCGTGAGAAGCTACTAATCCTGGATGAAGCGCGACTGGATGAGGCGTATATTTCAGGCACTGACCTTTGGACTGGGTGTTCTGTGTGATTCTACGCTGTGTGCTGCACCCACTGTTGTCAAAGCCTTTCTGCACCCGTTACACACACAGAACAGATCAGGAACCGTGCTGAGACTGTGCATGCATGTAAATACACACCGGTGAACACTAAAAAGTACAAATAATCAAACCATTTTCTTGAAAATAAAACCATTCCATTACTGAAACCCTTTTAACTACTGGTACTTGGTGTTATTCCTCCATATGGATGGTCCGTTGGAAATCAGTCAGACGAAGATCCCATAAATAAGTGGCGAAGAATAAAGTCCTAACAGTAAAAGTGTAATGGGGTATAGGGTGGACCCGGGCCGGCTCCGCTCGCAAGAAGAGATCACCTGTCACTGCCCCAGGAATGATTCATGTGAACAATTTGTCCTAATTACTCTGGACCGCTTTTGTTGCTATTAATCACACATGCACACACACACATACACAGGACCCGTCAGCAGAGATCAGTGGCCCCGCAGATTGAAATAGATGGCCAGGACGATGGTGAGGAGGATGATGGCGCCCAGGATGAAGATCAGGATGCGATTCTGAATGACCCTGCACACACAGAGACAGAGAGAAAACGGTAATGAAAAGCCACCTAGTCTTGATACATGTTCAGTAAAGGAGACACAATGGGACATGGCTAATGACTGTGTGTATATATTTTGCATATAGTGTGTTTGTACCTATTTATCTCAACGAAGCAGGAACTGCTCTAGACAAGCACCTCATTCACAGGAGCTGATCAGTACAATTATTCATGTCATGACTAATACTAGTCTGAAACGTTGGATTGGTATTGGATCAGATTTGACATATTTCCTGATCTGACCTGCTGACATGCCATGAATGTGTGTGATAGTGACAGAGACAACACAGATTTGCATGTAAACAAAAAACATTGTTTTAAAGTGCCTGTAGTTTTGAAGTCAAACAAATCACCACAAGACCTTTTTTGAACTGATTATAGAGAAAAGGCTTCTTTCTCATGGTTCTTCTGTTTTGGGTTTTCTTTCTGATTGTGGCAACAGACCACAGGGCCACATAAGTCAATTCTAATTGCCAAAGGATGGAGGACATGCCACAAAGAGCCATCATATTTTTTACATCTGGAAGTTACTTTTGTAAGTTTGTATGGACAAAAAAAAACAAAAAACAGTTGAAGTCAAAAATCATTGCAATCTCAAGTTTGTTTTATAACATGTGTCCCTAACAAGTGTGTAAACGTTTGAGCCACCAATAACTGGTTGAGGAACGTGAATACAGCTTTGTATGTTCATTGAGTTTAGAAAAAAAGTAAGGTAGAAGGACTTTTTAAGAAAACACAAAACCCTTTAACCACTTTAATTCCTATTGGTAAATTTAAGAATGTCACATTATCACAGTTAAAAATCTAAAGAAGAAAGAAAGAAAGAAAAAGAAAGAAGAAAGAAAGAAGAACTATAAAACTATAAAAACAAGACTAATTAGTTCTTATTCGTAATTTAAGTGCAATGTTTTTGTGATTTTACACAATGTAAATGTAATATTACATGTTCAACAAAATTTCACTCATCACACATCCTTCTAAATTAAAGCTTAAAAAATTTATCCTTGAATAACATGGAAAAAGCTCCCAAAAGTTTTGCAGATCCATTGTTTTTTTTTTATACTGATAAACACACAAATTAAAATGATTAAAAAACACACACATTAGAACAACACAGAAATTTCGGCAGAAGTCAAAGTGGCACGTGTGAGTGAGTGAGTAAGTAAGTGTAGAGGAGAGCCAGGGGAAGGCAAATGGGCGAAACCTCGGTTTGGTGTTTAGTGGCGACTGGTGCTCCGTCAATCCTGATAAATGACAGAATTATCCCATGTGCTGACATGTAGAGAAAGCAGGGCCACTGTCCACTGCACCAAGCAGGAGATGAATAACCTCCAGCCTCGCCATTTATCACCGCTGCAGCCAAGCAGCAGTGCCCCGCTCTCTCACACACATACACACACGCTCACATGCACACACACAACTCCGGTGCCTAAATACCATCACCTTCCATCACTCACCAGTCAGAATCATTTTCATAAGTGTTCTGGACCTTAAAATCAACATTAAAGGCTAATTTGTACAATTTCACAGTCATTTTAAGCCCATTTTATACCAGATGAACCATACACAACCATACACCACATTGTGCAAACACTCTCATGCTAATGTACATGTCTTTTATAACAGTCGTGTTCCAAATCAAAACAGTGCACAGATTTCAGGTTATAGTCATTGTAGTGGTATTATGGCATCACCAGTAGCCCCAGTACAGACTTGAGCATGTTTTAAAGCATAAGAATTAAATTGAAGTTACATGAGGTGACAGATTTCTAAATATACATTAACGACAATTTTTGGTTCATTTACATCATTACAGGAAATCCAAATATGGACAAGGAATTTCGTCCTTGCTCATCAAGCTTAATGTGAAAGTGTTATGCCTGTTTAAGTCAGTTCTGGGGTAAAACTTTGGTTATAGAAAAGAACCAGTATAACTTTTTACTCACCCCTTTATCCTGATCAGGGTCACGGTGGGTTATGCATGACCAGTAAACCACAGACAGTAAATATTCAGGATAGGGTGCCAATCTATCGTAAGGCAACACTCAGTCAGACAGTCAATTTAGGGTCATTAGTCAGTCTGCCCAAATGTTTTTAGTGGGTTAAAGGTAACTGGAGTCCCTGAGGAAACTCCACACACTGTCCAACTCAAACAGCAGCAATAGATGAGTGATCGTCTCTGACTTTACATCTACAAGGTGAACCAACTAGGTAGGAGTGTCTAATAGAATGGACAGTGAGTGGACACGGTATTTAAAAACTCCAGCAGCGCTGCTGTGTCTGAGCCACTTATACCAGCACAACACACACCAACACACCGCCACCATGTCAGTGTCACTGCAGTGCTGAGAATGATCCACCACCCAAATAATACCTGCTCTGTGGTGGTCCTGGGAGAGTCCTGACCATTGAAGAACAGCATGAAAAGGGGGCTATCAAAGCATGTAGAGAAACAGATGGACTACAGTCAGTAATTGTAGAACTACAAAGCGCTTCTATATGGTAAGTGGAGCTGATAATATGGACAGTGAGTGTAGAAACAAGTAGGTGGTTTTAATGTTATACCTGATCGGTGTATGTAGGTGATACTACTTGGATGTTCTATAAGATAAGGTAGATTAGGGCAACCAGAGTGGAAGGTGTGTTTGTATTTCCATAAATAAGTGCAATTCAAGCTTTGTGCCATGCTGGGTAAAGGCCTGCACTGACCGTTTAGCAGGAAGCATAATTCTGAGCATGTTCATAGCGGAGTACATTAATCAAAGCTCGTTTAGCAAGGCCGAATCTCCCCCATGCCTCTTTAACTAGCATGCATTATTTAGACTGATTATTTACACATGCACAAGAACACACCAGCATCCAGCAGAGAGGCCGGCATATACACCATGTTAAGAAACTAGTGTCCAGTACTCTAGAGGAGAGCCGGGAGACAGCGGTAAAGGAAGAGTAATTAGTCAGACATCACCGCTGGGAGCATGAATAAGGGGAGGACGGGTCACCGCTGATTATCCATGCCTATTTTATGCAAATCATTTTGAAACAGTATGTAGCTAAATATTGACATATTCACATCTGCATAACAAATAACCGTGTTTACACAGACTTAATTCATCTGATATCATCGTGTTACTAGCTGTGCTGGAGATTTGAATCTGGTAACATGCTGATATGAAAAATGTATTATATTATCATAAAGTACATAATGTATATACCACATTTTTTGTGTATTAAATAACACGCAAATTAGTAAAAAGTATAAATAACTCAAAACCACAAAAAAAGGTTGTAAGTAAAACACCCACACACCTTACTATTATCACAGTGATTCTCAAACTAACTACACTGAGCACTCAAGAATGATCACAAAGACTTATATACTTGTATATATATATATATATATATACAGGGGTTGGACAAAATAACTGAAACACCTGGTTTTAGACCACAATAATTTATTAGTATGGTGTAGGGCCTCCTTTTGCGGCCAATACAGCGTCAATTCGTCTTGGAAATGACATATACAAGTCCTGCACAGTGGTCAGAGGGATTTTAAGCCATTCTTCTTGCAGGATAGTGGCCAGGTCACTACGTGATGCTGGTGGAGGAAAACGTTTCCTGACTCGCTTCTCCAAAACACCCCAAAGTGGCTCAATAATATTTAGATCTGGTGACTGTGCAGGCCATGGGAGATGTTCAACTTCACTTTCATGTTCATCAAACCAATCTTTCACCAGTCTTGCTGTGTGTATTGGTGCATTGTCATCCTGATACACGGCACCGCCATTGGATGCACATGGTCCTCCAGAATGGTTCGGTAGTCCTTGGCAGTGACGCGCCCATCTAGCACAAGTATTGGGCCAAGGGAATGCCATGATATGGCAGCCCAAACCATCACTGATCCACCCCCATGCTTCACTCTGGGCATGCAACAGTCTGGGTGGTACGCTTCTTTGGGGCTTCTCCACACCGTAACTCTCCCGGATGTGGGGAAAACAGTAAAGGTGGACTCATCAGAGAACAATACATGTTTCACATTGTCCACAGCCCAAGATTTGCGCTCCTTGCACCATTGAAACCGACGTTTGGCATTGGCACGAGTGACCAAAGGTTTGGCTATAGCAGCCCGGCCGTGTATATTGACCCTGTGGAGCTCCCGACGGACAGTTCTGGTGGAAACAGGAGAGTTGAGGTGCACATTTAATTCTGCCGTGATTTGGGCAGCCGTGGTTTTATGTTTTTTGGATACAATGCGGGTTAGCACCCGAACATCCCTTTCAGACAGCTTCCTCTTGCGTCCACAGTTAATCCTGTTGGATGTGGTTTGTCCTTCTTGGTGGTATGCTGACATTACCCTGGATACCGTGGCTCTTGATACATCACAAAGACTTGCTGTCTTGGTCACAGATGCGCCAGCAAGACGTGCACCAACAATTTGTCCTCTTTTGAACTCTGGTATGTCACCCATAATGTTGTGTGCATTGCAATATTTTGAGCAAAACTGTGCTCTTACCCTGCTAATTGAACCTTCACACTCTGCTCTTACTGGTGCAATGTGCAATTAATGAAGATTGGCCACCAGACTGGTCCAATTTAGCCATGAAACCTCCCACACTAAAATGACAGGTGTTTCAGTTATTTTGTCCAACCCCTGTATATATATATACACAGTATATACACACATACCGACCAGGCAAAACATTATGATCACTGACAGGTGAAGTGAATAACACTGATTATCTCTTCATTACAGCACCTGTTAGTGGGTGGGATATATTAGGCAGCAAGTGAACATTTTATCCTCAAAATTGATGTGCAAGAAGCAGAAAAAATGGGTGAGCGTGAGGATTTGAGCGAGTTTGACAAGGGCCAAATTGTGATGGCTAGACGACTGGGACAGAGCATCTCCAAAACTGCAGCTCTTGTGCCTGGTCTGCAGTGGTCAGTATCTATTAAAAGTGGTCCAAGAAAGGAACAGTCGTAAATCGGTGACAGGGTCATGGGCGGCCAAGGCTCATTGATGCACGTGGGGAGTGAAGGCTGGCCCGTGTGGTCCGATCCAACAGATGAGCTTCTGTAGCTCAAATTGCTGAAGAAGTTAATGCTGGTTCTGATAGAAAGGTGTCAGAATACACAGTGCATCACAGTTTGTTGTGTGTGGGGCTGCATAGCCACAGACCAGGGTGCCCATGTTGACCCCTGTCCACCACCAACAATGGGCATGTGAGCCTGTATACAAATACATTATAAAGCCATAAGCTTTGTAATATAACAATTAACTATTACATAAAGGACTCAAAGCATATGATTTTATTGATAAAAAGCCATATAGATTTAGCAAAATAAAATAAAGATTTAGCAAGACATAAAGAAATGACTGTGGCTAGTGCTAGTTTTGTGATTTTCACTCTCATCAGTGTATTATTACTGATAATAACTGTTCTGTCTGTCAGTATAAAATAACGGACTTATAACTGAATATATTTAAATATTATTATCCATTATTATATTACTACTGATGTTACAGGTAATTATTACCGGTTATAAAAATGTAATACAAAGGGCAGATGTTTCTCAATAGTTAAGGTACTAGACTATTAATCAACAGAAGGTTGCTGGTTCAAACAATGGCACGACCAAGTTGCCACTGTTGGGCCCTTGAACAAAGCCTTTAACTCCCAATTGCTTGCATTATCTTCATTCAGAATTACATACAAGCATTTGCCAATTCCCGCAGCTGTAGATGTCATCTTTACATATATACATTTTTAATACAGTGAAGGAACTGACTTCACCCATAAAATTGATTTTTAACCTTTGTTCATACTTATTAATGCATATTCTTGTTACAAAATCAAAAGGCATTCTGTGTGTAGATTAAATGTAAATAGACATACTGAAAATACTCTAAATAACCATAAGTACAAAAAAAAGAAAAAAAGAAAAAGAAAAAAGAATTCCCCCAAAATTATTAAGCATAAATGTTTAGGGTCACTTTAATAAAACTAGTTTTGTAAAATAAAGTTCAAGACAAAGTGTGGCTCCCTTGACCTAGACCTCATGGGTCATACAGCCTCAGTGGGGTGTGTGGTACAGGCTGGGTGGTAGAGCTCTGGGAAATGGTAGCAGTGATGTAGCTGAATTTGGATTATGTGACAAAGCGTTCGGGGACAGACAGGGCAAGGATAGCACAGGCCAGTAATTGCTTATCCAGTCCATGGTTCCCTATGTCAAGGTGGCAGCAACTAAACAGCACAATCACTAACAGCTTTAGAAGATAGTTGATCTATTTAAAAAGAGTTCACTTACATAGCTTCGCATAATGACCTGTAGCAGTGGCCTTCGAGGTGAGCGTCAAGTAAGGACATGTGTTGCTTTGAGTTTGCAGAAAGTAAAACGCCGACTAGTGCCAACGGTCAATGTACTGGTGTATTAAGTACATTATGGCTTCATAAGAACATTTTGTACTGGTTAACACACATCTCTTGCAACTGAAGCAGTGGGCAGTAGTAGCACAGTGGTTTAAATACTGGACTGGTAATCTGAAGTCTTTGGGCCCTTAACCCTCAATAGCTTGGATTGTATATGATCACAATTATAATTTGTTTTGGATTAAAATAATCTAATAAATGCGTTAAATGTAACGTAAATAAACTAGACTGAAAGTCATGTGTCGATTGATCACACACCAAACAATGGTGGTGCCACAAAATCCAGAGTTGAACCTTTGACAGAACGTTGCCCATTGTAACCATTGGTCAGGCAATGAATGGTAAAGCTAATACTGCTAATACAGATCTACAGCTCAGGATAATATAAACTCAAGTAAATGATAAACATTGCTATAAGTGTCATGTAAGTTACAATTTAGAGTTTCCTTCAAATGGGATCGTTAACCATAAGCATTTCCCGCTAATTTTCTATCAATCTAGTCATATCCAATTACTCAATTGTAATTCACTCCTGCTGCTTCAGACCTCAACTCCTGACTGAGGAGAGTCACACCCTTCACATACACCCTTTGACACATGTGCAGTACCAACAGAGCTTTTCACCTGCATGAAGAGGATCATACAGGGATTTGTTTAGTGTGCAATGATCTCCATTAACACACGTCTTGTTGGACAGACGCCATTGATCAACCAGCAGAGGCCTCGATTGCAGCAAGTCCCACAACTTACAGACACACAGCCAATCGCGGCAGATAGCAGAGCTGAGATTAGAACTCGAGAGCTTGAGATCTCAGCACTGGTGGGCTGGTGTATTTTAAAAGCTGTGCCACCTGAGCGCTGCATTTTTAGTAGTTTATAATCATATATTAGCATGTTAATGTTAGAATAGTACACGAATAGCAATACAGCAGATTTCATGACTGGACAGATTTGAGCAGTTTGGGCTAAATAAATAAGAATGCTTTATTTACATACTTTTGTTAGCAAACATCAGTTTTGAAGGGCCCTTTGAAATGAACACTGCAAATTGGAACAGACTTTAAAGTCTACTTTATAGGCCTGATGACTATAGAACTGACCGTATCCTAAAAGTTTTTAAACTGATACCAAAGTAGCCTAAATGTATCCATGAATACTTCAGTGACAAGACAGCTGAAGCTTCCAAGTTGCTGAAACAGTTCTTGGGTTCCTAAAAAGATTCATGTGGCAAAGACATGCCTAGAGAGATAAAGAGTGATGGAAGGCTGGGGTGTGCCGGGTTTGATGGAGGTTCTGTCCCATGCTGAGCCGCAGCCAGAAAGAACAGAACAGAAGCAGAAGCCGTCAAACTGCATCCATCCCCTGTCTGACACATGACAGAGGACTGAGGGTGCGCTGCTCGTCCTGCCACAGCTCACAGCTCAGGGTGAACCTTCCTGATCTCGTATATACACTCCTCACACACTCTCACACACACACAGTAGCTATAAGTATGTGGCGTGCTGCACGTCCTACGAAGGGGCCAGCCTCCGTGAACCGCAATGGTATAACAAGAGTCCTGGGTTTGCCCAAATTACTTCTTTCAAAAGCAGTAGCCAAAATTATAGTCAGAGAGTTAAGACTATTGCTCAAAGCTCAAAAACAGATCGCCGGATGGACGAAGAGAAGAAAGAGAGCAAGAAAGAGTGAAGAGGGAAGAGAGAAAGGTCCGTTTGTCAGGGGAGGAGGTGGAGGAGAGGTTGCTGGAAGACAGACAAAAATAATGAGGACTTTTCTGTCAGAAAAGATTTACAAAATTGTACCCGTGTTATTAAAATTTAAAATCTTCCCCCCTCTTGCTCCTAGTGTTTCTTTCTCTCTCTCTAGCGCTCTTAGTTCTGCTTATTAGTGGCTTTAATGAGGACACTGATACACCTCTACACTGGTGGAAGGAGAAGCTGTTCCCTCAAGCCAATACCTTTCAGCAAAACCACCCCCCAACACACACACACACACAACAGCTGATCATAGGTAATAAAATCCGATATTTTTTGACGTGGCTCATATAATACACAATCACTGTATGATCACATATAGTCTCTACAGCACAAGCAGGGCAGAGGGAGGTGCCGGTGGTGTTGGCGCGATCAATGGATTCGCTAATGGTTTGACTGATGGACATCATGTTCTCTGTGCAGGGGAAAAAGTTGGGGGCGGGGAGGGGGTGTCGGAACTGAGCGTGTGATCACAAACTAACAGGGATAAATGTTTTATCAGGCTCTCTCTTTAAAACACTCCTCACAGAGCTGTGTATGTAGCGTTAAGCAGGGGTTACGCTAACGTCTCACAAACACGCTCACCAAGCTTTACTTAACACTCTTATATTATGATTAGATTTTGGGTTAGCTTCGTTCTCCTCAAATCAGATCGGAGGTCTGCATTAGTGGAAAGGAAACGTGACTCAATTGGGCAATTGGATGCGCTAAAAAGTCGGGAGAAAAAGGGAAGAAAATTCATAAACAAACAAACAAAAAAACATTTAGTATTTAATTATTTTCTAAGACTTTACCCAAAATATTCAGTATTTGTTTTCCACGACTTTAAAAAAAAAAAAAATTTAGTATTTAATTGTTTTCTAAAACTTTAACTGTTTACCCAAAACATTTCGCATTTGTTTTCCATGAGTCCTCCCAAAGCTATCAGTATGTAATTGTTTTCCATGACTTTTCCCAAAAAACCTTCAGTATTTGTATTCCACAACTCTTTTTCCCAAGCCTTCAGGTATTTAAATGTTACCAATAATGATTGCAAGGTTTTTTGAATTTAATTGTTTCTCAGGACTTTTGAGAAACAAACAAAAAAAACATTATTTCAAAATTCCATGGTTTTCCCAGGCTTTCTTTGACCTTATGAACCCTGTAAACTAAATCTCAGTTGGATAATAACACACGCAAACACACACAACAGCCGTCCGGGGGTGATCTTTAAAACAGTTCTCTTTAATTACATGTTATTTACTTAAAAGCACTTGACACCATGCAATTCCCAAAAGAGAAAAACACAAACACACACAACAGGAGATAGCAGTGTGTTCAAGGGCTCCAATGTGTAAAAGGGGAAGCTAAGCTGGCCTCCACCACCACCTAACCCATATACACCGATCAGCCATAACATTAAAACCACTTCTTGGTTTCTACACACACTGTCCATTTTATCAGCTCCACTTACCATATAGGAGCACTTTGTAGTTCTACAATTACTGACTGTAGTCCATCTGTTTCTCTACATACCTTTTTAATCTGCTTTCACCCTGTTCTTCAATGGTCAGGACCACCACAGAGTAGGTATTGTTAAGGTGGTGGATCATTCTCAGCACTGCAGTGACACTGACATGGTGGTGGTGTGTTAGTGTGTGTTGTGCTGGTATGAGTGGATCAGACACAGCAGCGCTGCTGAAGTTTTTAAATACAGTGTCCACTCACTGTCCACTCTATTAGACACTCCTACCTAGTTGGTCCACCTTGAAGATGTAAAGTCGGAGACGATCGCTCATCTATTGCTGCTGTTTGAGTTGGTCATCTATAGACCTTCATCGGTGGTCACAGGACGCTACCCACGGGGTGCTGTTGGCTGGATATATTTTTGGTTGGTGGACTATTCTCAGTCCAGCAGTGACAGTGAGGTGTTTAAAAACTCCAGCAGCGCTGCTGTGTCTTATCCACTCATACCAGCACAACACACACTAACACACCGCCACCATGTCAGTGTCACTGCAGTGCTGAGAATGATCCACCACCCAAAGAATACCTACTCTGTGGGGGTACTGACCATTGAAGCTCTTACGAGAGATCATTTAAAAAGTTAAATAATCATGCATTTTTGGATTATTGTACTCCACTAAGTAGGTGAAAGGTGGCTTCTCTTTATTGAACACCAACTGTCATATACGGAGGAGGAAGCATACCGCTATTTTGTTGGATTTCGCCGATTTGCACAGTGACTGGAATCCTGACCCAAAAAGGTTTGCAGCACCAAGCAATACTCTCTACGTCTAGTCGGTCAGGGGCTCATCTTACAGCAAGATGATATGTGTGTCTAAATTCTTTTTGTTGCTAAAGAAGCCCCCTCCCAAACAAACACACATATACAGTGTATCACAAAAGTGAGTACACCCCTCACATTTCTGCAAATATTTCATTATATCTTTTCATGGGACAACACTATAGACATGAAACTTGGATATAACTTAGAGTAGTCAGTGTACAGCTTGTATAGCAGTGTAGATTTACTGTCTTCTGAAAATAACTCAACACACAGCCATTAATGTCTAAATAGCTGGCAACATAAGTGAGTACACCCCACAGTGAACATGTCCAAATTGTGCCCAAAGTGTCAATATTTTGTGTGACCACCATTATTATCCAGCACTGCCTTAACCCTCCTGGGCATGGAATTCACCAGAGCTGCACAGGTTGCTACTGGAATCCTCTTCCACTCCTCCATGATGACATCACGGAGCTGGTGGATGTTAGACACCTTGAACTCCTCCACCTTCCACTTGAGGATGCGCCACAGGTGCTCAATTGGGTTTAGTCCATCACCTTTACCTTCAGCTTCCTCAGCAAGGCAGTTGTCATCTTGGAGGTTGTGTTTGGGGTCGTTATCGTGTTGGAAAACTGCCATGAGGCCCAGTTTTCGAAGGGAGGGGATCGTGCTCTGTTTCAGAATGTCACAGTACATGTTGGAATTCATGTTTCCCTCAATGAACCGCAGCTCCCCAGTGCCAGCAACACTCATGCAGCCCAAGACCATGATGCTACCACCACCATGCTTGACTGTAGGCAAGATACAGTTGTCTTGGTACTTCTCACCAGGGAGCCGCCACACATGCTGGACACCATCTGAGCCAAACAAGTTTATCTTGGTCTCGTCAGACCACAGGGCATTCCAGTAATCCATGTTCTTGGACTGCTTTTTTCAGCTTGTCTGTTTGCGGGCTTTCTTGTGCGTCAGCTTCCTTCTGGGATGACGACCATGCAGACCGAGTTGATGTAGTGTGCGGCGTATGGTCTGAGCACTGACAGGCTGACCTCCCACGTCTTCAACCTCTGCAGCAATGCTGGCAGCACTCATGTGTCTATTTTTTAAAGCCAACCTCTGGATATGACGTCGAACACGTGGACTCAACTTCTTTGGTCGACCCTGGCGAAGCCTGTTCCGAGTGGAACCTGTCCTGGAAAACCGCTGTATGACCTTGGCCACCATGCTGTAGCTCAGTTTCAGGGTGTTAGCAATCTTCTTATAGCCCAGGCCATCTTTGTGGAGAGCAACAATTCTATTTCTCACATCCTCAGAGAGTTCTTTGCCATGAGGTGCCATGTTGAATATCCAGTGGCCAGTATGAGAGAATTGTACCCAAAACACCAAATTTAACAGCCCTGCTCCCCATTTACACCTGGGACCTTGACACATGACACCAGGGAGGGACAACGACACATTTGGGCACAATTTGGACATGTTCACTGTGGGGTGTACTCACTTATGTTGCCAGCTATTTAGACATTAATGGCTGTGTGTTGAGTTATTTTGAGAAGACAGTAAATCTACACTGCTATACAAGCTGTACACTGACTACTCTAAGTTATATCCAAGTTTCATGTCTATAGTGTTGTCCCATGAAAAGATATAATGAAATATTTGCAGAAATGTGAGGGGTGTACTCACTTTTGTGATACACTGTATAGCACAAGTCAAGTAAACATCTGGTAGACTTGATCTGTAGGACATTTCGTATTTATTATTAAGGAAAAAAACTAATATCTTGGACCTGAGCAACAGCATCTTTGTTAGTGTCTTACAAGCAGGACCAAGACTGCTGCTCTACACACTCATGCATTTTTTATCACGCAGCTAACAATCAGAATAGCAGGCCAGGCTGAAATTCAGTTCCCTACTGAAGAAATCAGCTAAGGAAAAAAGGGTGCAGGGGAAGTATGAAAGAGGCAAGTGTGAAAATAGATGGAGAACACCTTGCTCGCAACACTTTCTTGAACACTCAGGAACTTCTGCCTGCGGCGCGTTCTGGCAGCTGTAGCGGGTTTTCCCGGAGCTCTGTCCGAGTGCCATTCTGATTTTTCTCCTATTTTCTTCTATCCACAGATCACTCCTCTCAGTGGCTGCATGCCGACGTACTAGCACTCTCTCTCGCTCATTTTACATCAACCAGTCGTTCTCACTTTGCTGTTTCCTCTCTGTATGCCAGCCTCTTGATTTCCGTCTCACATGTTTTCTATTCCCCCTCCCTTGCCTTTCTACATTCTATTTTCCTCCTGTTACTCTAGAATTCCTAGCAAGATGAGGTACCTGAAGAACTGTCTCTTTCTCGCAGAGAGTGGGCAGCCATGTGGCTCTGCACAGCCAATAAAGGGAAGAAGAAAATATATCTGACTCCATGCAGAGGCAGCAGTCGTTACAGGTGTGCTAATCCTGCTGTACCTGCACCATGTACTGGAAGCTTCAGAACAAACAAACCACTGGCTGTAATGTTCTCACAAATAAAGAGTACATCTGGGGAAGAAACATCAGCCTTGCACCACAAGCACAGACCATCAGCGTTTTATTATTTTAATTTCAAAAAGCTCATAACCATATTTTTGCATAAGTGCAAACAATTTTTTTGTTTTACATTCACTTGTAAGCTAAACTTTTTATTTGTTATAAGCAAGCTCTTTTATTTGGAACTCATTACTAAAAGAACCAGTTCATAGGAAAAGACAATTATGCTTGGAAGAGTTGAAAGTAAAAGAGGAAAAGGACAGACCTGGATTAAGCTTTAAGGTGCTGGGTTTGAAGCAGGAGTTTGTTTCTAGCAGGGCAGCCTCAATAACATTTACATTTTCAGCATTTAGCAGACACTCTTATCTAGAGCAACTTATAGAAGTGCTTTTCCCTACTCTAGTTTAAGTATACAACAGCCCAAAAGATACAAATGTGCAGAAACTCTGTTAGAACAAAGTTTTTTTTTTTTTTTTTAAATAAGATGATATAAAAAGTTAGTAAGTGGATGTTATTGCTCAGTTTAAGTGCTTAGTAAAGAGGTGGGTCTTTAATCATCTTTTAAAGGGAGTGAGAGACTCGAACAAAGATGTACAAACGGACAGGAGAAGTTCGTTCCACCACTTATGTGCAAGTACAGAAAACAGCATTGATGCATGTCTTCCTTGAGTTCTGGGCAAGACTTGACAAGGTTGAGTGGTACAGACTGGTGTTTTATTCGTTCTCTAAAGTAGCTTGGGGCTGGTCAATTTTTGGCTTTGTAGGCGAGCATCATTGTTTTAAACTCAATGCAGGCAGCTACAGAAAGCCAGTGAAGCAGTGGGGTGATGTGACGGTGTTTAGGTTGGTTGAGAACCACGTGTGCAGCTGCATTTTTTATTATATGCAGGGGTTTAAAAGTAGACATGGGAGCACATGGGAGTTGCAGTAGTCCAGTCAAGTGACTGGACAAGAATCTGAGTGGCTTCCATAGAGAGAAATGGATGAATCTTCTTAAGGAGAACAATCTTGTCATGTTGGTTACATGAACGGAGAAGGACAGCTGGTTATCCAGGACAACACCAAGGTTTCGTACATTCGTACATAGCAGTCAGTGGCAATGGAATAGCATACAGTGCTACTAGGCTTGAGCAGCCTCTGACTTGCGGCAATCTACAAGGATCACCAAGCTACAGTCATGACAGAAAATGGACAAACAAATTGAAATCACATTGGCAAAAGAGTTCAATTCTGTCACCATTTCTAGTGTCCATTTCTAGGTCTAGTGTCAGTGAGCACCTCAGTTCCCGGGCTCTAAAAACCAAAGACCAAGTCCGAAATCTTGGCGTTCTAATAGACTCAGATCTTACATTCACCAGCCATATTAAAACCATCACCAAAACAGCCTTCTACCATCTTAGAAATATAGCCAAAATCAAGGGTCTAGTGTGCCAACAAGACCTAGAGAAGCTGATCCATGCTTTTATCTCCAGTAGGGTGGACTATTGTAATGGTCTCTTAACTGGACTTCCCAAAAAGACCATTAAACAGTTACAGCTCATTCAGAACGCTGCTGCTAGAGTTTTAACTAAGACGAAGAGAACTGAGCACATCACTCCAGTTCTGAAATCTCTACACTGGCTTCCGGTTAGTTACAGAATAGAATTTAAGGTGCTGCTACTGGTCTATAAATCACTGAATGGGTTCAGCCCAGAATACATCTCAGATATGTTTAGAGAATATAAACCTAGTAGATCTCTTAGATCCATGGACTCAGGTCAGCTAGTTGAGCTCAGAGTCCAAACTAAACATGGTGAAGCAGCATTTAGCTGTTGGGCTGCATATAACTGGAACAGACTGCCAGGAGATATTAGATGTTCGAAATTTCTTTTTCATGCTCTTAATAATTCTTTTTATAGAGTAGTGTACATTCTAAATTGTAGTGTATATTTTACTATATTTTCTTTTAGTTTTCATGTTTTAATTGCTTCTCTCTCGTTTTAATTTCGTATTTCCCCAAATTGTAGGGTATATTTTACAATATTTTCTTTTAATTTTTCATGTTCTTAATTTTTATCTCTCTTGTTTGAATTTCATGTTGTCTTAATTGTAACTAAATGTTTGCAAGAAGTCTTTCTGAGGTTCTAGATCTCAGGAATGTTTTAATGCTTTTAATTTTTCCTTATGTAAAGCACTTTGAATTGCCACTGTGTATGAAAGGTGCTATACAAATAAACTTGCCTTGCCTTATTTTATTTCACATATAATGAGAGAAGCAGGACTGGAGAATGATAATCAAGGACTGAAGGCATAAGAAAAGTCAATAATCTTTGATTCGGAGATGACAAGACTTATAGCAGAAAATCATGAAGACCTGAAGGCCCTTATAAGGAAAGTTAAAGAACAGAGTGAAAAGATGGGCCTTCAGTTTAATATAAAGAAGACAAAATGCATGACAACCTTAACATTGATGGAGAAGATGTCAAAGTTATGAACAGCTTTTGCGTACCTGGATCAATTATTAACAACCAAGGATCAATCAGTCAGGAAATATGACCAGACTGGCAGTTATCAGAACAAATATGAATGAACTGAGGTACATCTTCAGATGTAACGATTTGTCTCTCCAAACAAAGATCAAAGGCCATTGTCTTTTCTGTTGTTCTTTATGGATGTGAAAGCTGGAAAATAAAAAAGGGTCAAGAAAGAATATCAATGTCTTTGAACTATGGTCCCGGTGAAGACGTCTGAGAGTATTTTGGACAGCAAAGAAGAGGAACAAATGCATCCTTGACCAAATCAAACCTAACCACTGATTTAAAGCTTAGACAACCAAACTGAAGATTTTTTATATGGGAGAGATTATGAGAAGAATCAGTTCAGTGAAAAAGACAATTATGCTTGGAAGAGTTGAAGGTAAAAGAGGAAGAGGACAGCCAGAAACAAGGTGGATGGACAGAATTAGAGCAGCAATGGCCAGGCCATTAAGAAGCCTGAAGACTCAAACAGAAGGCAGGATGTTCTGAGAAACATTATTCATATGGTCGTGTGGAGTCAGAGTCAACTTGACAGCACTTAATAACTTATTGCAAATGTTTTTTAGGCGCTTCTTTATTTCATCTGACTGCCCAGATAAATGTTCCCTTAGTATAAAAAATAAGGACAGAAATTTTACCAGCAATGGTAATGTGCTGGTATGTCAATTATACACAGTCGAGCCAGATTACTAATACCACATCCTACTTTAGATGGCGACAGCACGTAGCTCATAACAGAACTCATGTTTTGTGAGCTGGCTTGGTGGGTATATAAGGTGTCCGATAGGCTGTCTGCACATATATCCCTTGTTGCTGTCATGGATAAAAGTACCATAGGTGGTACAGGGGCGGATGGGCTCCTCCAGCACGACAATGCGACATGTCACATGGCTAGAAATGTCCTACATTGGTTGAAAAGCATGACCAAGACTTCCAAGTACTACCCTGGTGCCCTAATTCCACATACTTGAACTCATTTGAGTGTCTGTTGGACCACGTCGATCGTCACGTTCGCTCTATGGATCCTCCCCCATGCCCCCTCCAGCAGCTGTGGGATGCACTGCAGTCAGCATGGCTCCAGATACCTGGGACAACCTACCAGGAACCTTATTAAGTCATTCCGAACCCGTCTAACTGCTGTCCGTGCGGCGGTCACCCTGGATATTGGTTGATGGTCATAGCACAATGCCATACCACACCTCAGACATGACACCAATGTATCGTGGGGCTCTGGCCACCACAGACAAAATCACCCATGTATGTATGTAGACACCAGACTGACTGATGGGATTCGAACCCTTGATCCAAGCAATAGTGAGCCAGCGTAACTTTCCTGCTGCACCACCCGAGCGCCAACCTTTTCATAGAAACCGTTCATTGTCTGTTTAACCATCATGTCACGGTGGGTCCGATCACGCCAGTCCATCACAAGGCAGACACACACACACACACACACACACACATATTTAGGACAAGTCTCTGGACTTGTGGGGAAACCCACGTGAACACTGGGAGAACATAAAAACTCTACACAGAAAAGACCCTGACCGCCTGGCCAGGGAATTGAACCCAAGCCCTTCTTCCTGTGAGGCGACAGCAACCCACTGTGCCACCGCACCGCCTCTGAGATAAATCACATTCTCATGATCTGGAAGCACTGTTAAGAATTCTGACACAAAGACTACCACCACATTCCATCAGGCGAAGCAGCTGGGGATTGTATAACCGGGCTGGGTAAAAAAAACAAAAAAACATGGACACTAGCCATGAGCCTTTACAAGCATGATACGCATTTTTTTATTGCTTGTTCTGTATTGAAATCGCATTAGGAGTCATAAATCTGTGGTCTGTGCTTTATAAAAGAGCAGTGGGGGGGGGGGGGAAAGGAGCAAAGTTTAGCTTGAATGCTGAAAGGCCAGACCTGGGGCGGTAGTTTATGATGTCTCAGTGTTGTGTTGTAATCCTACAATCTGGAGGGAAAGACTGAAAGTGAATGAGAAAGAGAAATTCAGGAAGGGTTAGATAAGTTTTTCTTTTTTTCCTTTTTTTAAATGGCTCTGACTGCTTTTATAGAAAGCATGACCAAACGATTGTGAATTGGCAAAATAAGGTTAAACCGTGCTTATAATATTAGATTCATGAAACGATACTTTTCTTTAATCGATTTATGAATGAAATGACATGGAAAATTGATTTGCTGCATTACCTGTCCAGAAAGCAAACATGCTTTATGGCACAGTATTTAGTTTAGCCATTTGCCAAGGTACTGTCTGCACTGGGGAATATGGCCAATCGTACAGCAAGCCCCTGTCAGCACATAGTCAGCATGAGAAAGACAGCTGCAGCTTGGAAACAGCACGTTATTTATTTGTATGTAGTTTTTGATATTTAATAGGTGTGCTTATTGCATGATAGGAAAGCAATACTGACTTTACAAAGGTATTTCGGGGACTGGGTTAAATATCCCTCAAAACTTAAATATCCTAAGCTGTCCATGAGAGTACAAGGGTCTCACAATGATAGTTTGGGGATGGGGTTAAATTGCTCATCATAACTCATGACTTCTGGGCTGATTTACCGTGTATCCATTTCCTTCATTCATTTTAAAAAAATCAAGATTCTCCTTTTAATTTATTTCTTGCCTTTTATCTGAATTATTGTATCTGTGCTCTTTCTGTCCTGCATAGCACTTTGAACTACTGCTGTATAAAAGGTGCTTTATTAATAAAGATTATTATTATTTAATAAGTGGATCACAGTCATGACAGTTACACATCTTAGTTATATAACTATACATTAAAAGTTGAGTAGAGTGGCTTGAAGGCACAGCTGGTAAAGTGAATGATGAGAAATATTCATTCATTTGTTTGTTAACTAACCACTTTCTCCTGGTCAGATCTTTAGGGTCTGGTGCCAACCAAAACCCATGTACCAAACAATTAAAGTACTAAACCCATGTTTAGCACATTGCCTACAACATTGTCATTTTTCTTCAGTGATGGGAGCGTCTCCATTGTTCCGAAGTCCAGTGGTAGTACAGTAAGTTTTACACCACTCTAGTTCTAGTTCATGTGGCACTGTGCATGGTAATCAATAATTTTCTTTGGGAAAAATAAGGTATCTATCTATCTATCTATCTATCTATCTATCTATCTATCTATCTATCTATCTATCTATCTATCTATCTATCTATCTATCTATCTATCTCTCTATCTATCTCTCTATCTATCTATCACACTGTTCTGTCATAGAAACTCAAGCAATAAAGCTTCAGATTACGTTTTTTTGTGCAGATGTTGCTTCCAGAAGCAGTTTGGACCTTGTAATTACAAATGGTGAGCAATGTAATTAAAGAAAAATAATTTTAAATGCTACAGAGATTATCTATCACAAGTCATCTTGTTTAAGCTTGTGTGGGCTACCACTTCCCAACTGAGCTGTTCTTCTTCCCAGATGTTTTACACTTACAATAAAAGAACTTACAGTTGACTAAAGTAGCTCTAGCTTTGTATTTGAATTATGTATAAACCAATTATTACTGTTGTATTTTGTGATGTGAGCTTGTGTGGCATAATGGCAAATGCTGGAAACAGCAGTGCCTCAGTTCCAGGGGTTTGAATCATCCTGGGCTGGACTCACAAATACAGCAAGCGTATGGTGTTACATAAACCTACCCATTGGGGGGAAACATAAGTGCACTCGTACTACCGGTCCCAAGGTGTTACTGTTGTATTTTGTGACATGAGCTTGTGTGGCAAAAAGGTAGAAGCCATGCTGCTGGAAACAGCTGTGCCTGAGGTTGATTGGTGTTAACCCTGGACTGGGCTTACATATATAGAAAGTGCATGGTGTTACATGAACCTACCCATTGGGGTGACATATATCAGTGCACTCGTACTGCCGGTCCCAAGTTATTAAGTGTTGTATTTTGTGATGTGAGTTGTGTGGCATTATGGTAAAAGCCATACTGCTGGAAATGGCTGTGCAGAGGTTTGAATCCTGGGCTGTGCTCACAAATAGAGATGGTGTATGGGGTTACATGAACCTAGCCATTGGGGTGACACATATCAGTGCATCCTTAGTGCAGGCCCCAAGCCTGGATAAATAGGAGGGTTGCGTCATCCAGCAACTGTGAGAAAAATTGTAACACTGTATAGTTTCTAAATGAGTTTCTATATAAGTAGGATTTTAAATATTATAATAATATAATTCCCATCTGTCAAATGAACAAAACAGAATACAGACATCAAGGTGAAAGTAAGTCACCATAAAAGTGTTCTGTTAAAGCGAAAAACATTTGAGCTCTGTACCCTGAAGCAAAAAGACAACAAATAAAACTAAAAAAACCCTTAATGGTCTCTTTGCCCGTGCTGTCCTTGCCCGAGTGAATCATGGGAGTGTCTGTGTGCCTACATGAGCAACAACACTTGATGCTTAATGAAAGCGATATATATGAAGACGGATATGGTTTTATATACAAGAGTTAAAATAGAGTGGACACAGGGTACAAGTGTGTGAGACGAAGCGAAAGAAAAGCCAGGATTGTGAGAGCTCCCGAGGCAATTTCAGTGCTCTGAATAGAGGACAGTGTTGATAGTGAAAGAAAGACGTACTTCCAGAAATACAGACCTTGACTTATGGCATCACACAGAGAGCAAAGCAGTCTTTGATTATCTTGCTTGTTTACCTCTTGTAGAATTCCAATATTCCGATATAATGCTTAGAAGGTAGTTAAGAGCTGTCACTCATCTGAAGGATTTTAACTTGTTGTTAGTGAGAGGTACAAGTGATCTACTGTATATAATAAAAAAGCAATAAATAAAAAGGCGCTTAGGTGGAGATATAGAATGACACTAGCCTCTTTGGTTCTGCTGTACGACCGTGTGGAGAACAGAGTTCAGTTTTTCTACTCGTTTTGTTTAAACTTCTGCATATTTTGGAGAACCTTCTCTCCACACGGTCGTACAGCAGAACTACAGAGAGTAATGTCATTCTACACCCCTCAACCTGACACTACAAGGGAGTTTTTAGTCATTCTAAATAATCTATGCCATTTCATTAAAATTGCAGATCTTTCGAGTCTACCATTTCACAACCGAATACTGCGCTGCAAAATCCAGTCTCCGGTTTGAATGTGATAAAAGAATGTTCCAGAACTCTTTTTTAAACCAGAACTAATATATGTAGACTTACAGGAACTGTTGGGGTGGACAAAGTTTTTGCAAAAGATAGTTTTGGCATTTGTAAATAAAGCAAACATGAACATCATAACTTTGGAAATGGGATGAATAGTCCTGTGGGATACTAAGACATAAACTATTGGAATATATGGTGCTTTTAAAAATTGCAGTAATTTCCATTCCAATAAAGTTAATAAAAGTCTGTTTAAAAATATATACATTTTTTTTCCTAAATATTTTTTCTGTAACTTTCAGGGTTAAAACCAAAACATCCACTTATGAAATTGTGTCTAAACTTATGAAATTGTATCTAATATATCTGTGTTTTAATTAAGCTTTTTTGCACAGTTTTAGGTTAAAAAGTTAAATGTGTGAGATATGAGGAGTGCTCGAGAATGTGAAGAGGTTCAATAAATTTAATCATATTTTACCAAAAAAAAAAAAAAAAAAAAAAAGCCAGTTTCAATATGTTTTATGCATAATATTAATGTTATTATCTTTTGTATATGTTGTCTAATAACTGGAAATAATTAGTTGAAATAAGAATAATAAGAATAAACAGTTATGCACTAAGAGAGTGGGCAATCACATTTCAGGTGCTGCACCCAAACAGGTTGCAGAGATCCAAATCAGTTGGTAAATCTGGCCAGCCTAAGCATAGGTTTGGATACAAGTTCAAGGAATTAATATAATACTACAGTAGCATCTCCTCTGAGAAACATGTCTGTGGGAATTTGTTTCCACTTAGTCAAAAGAGCATTTGTTTGGCTGGGCATTGACGTTGGTCCCGAAAGCCTCAACTGATGTTTCATTTTAGTTCATTCCAAAGCTGGTTGGGGTAGCACTGCTGCCTCACAGCTTAAAGGTTCTGGGTTCAATTCCCAGATGGAGCGGTCCCTTTCTGTGTGGAGTTTGGATGTTACTCCCATAGTCCAAAGACATGCAGTCAGGTTACCTGGAGATACAAAATTGCACTAGGTGCGATTTCGTCTGGTGATTTGAACTCACCGTGACCTTGATTAGGATATAGCGGTGGTAAAACGAATGAGTTAATATAACGAATGAGTTAATATGTATATGTACATAGCTCTATGCAGTCAGCTTAGCAACAATACATAAAGTAAGATCACCCTAACCTATCAGTTGCATAGTGCTGAGATTTATGGTGGGGCTGCAACTGATGCCCTTTTTCCTGATTTATTTATGTAATTAAATATTACATTCAATCGTCCCATTAATTCAGCACTTAAAGCAAATATAAAATGTTATTTTTTGAAAATTGAAATGAGAAAATAATACATTCTAGATAAATAACAGAATACAAATGGCACTGGTGATGGTAGAACTGGTGTAAAAGCAAAAAAAATAAAATAATTTGGGCTACTTATTTAGTATACTGATCCTATTTAGTCAGTGTTGATGTAGTGCTGTATGGATTCCTAATAAACCAGTGGTCTCTCGGTCAGTGACATAACCTATAAAATATATCTAAATTTGATTAAAAAAATATATAGAATATTGTTACATGCGGTTGGTGTGTTAATACAGAAACACAAGAAAACACCAGGACACACATTAGCTCTGATTTTCATATTTTAAGATAATTATCCGATATTTAAAGTTAACACGATGGCTAATAAACACATCGTTTACGTCTGTTCGATCAGCTTTAACTGTAATCAGGATACATATTGATAAAATCTGCAGAAAACAAGTAACATTCCAGTGACTCTATAAACTACAGGCTCACCACAATTTTTCAAACAATGTTTTGTGTGTGGTGACAAAGACTAATGCAAAACAGACAGTGAATTGAATAAAAATTTTAAAAAAACCAACAAAAATGTACAGAGGGAATAAAAACGTAAGAGAAAGAAAAACAGAGGAATAAAAAGATGTAAAAAGAAAAAAAAAAAGAAAAAAAAGGTTAAAGGGCAGGAACAAAGACAATAAACAGGTATGAGCTTTTGAGTGACACTAATATACTCATGATTACACACTGCACACTGTTGTGATCGTAGCTTGTTGCAATAACCACATTATTGACTTGTTGCTCTTGCTCCATTTGCTTATTGCCCTTTAGGCTGGGATCAATAGACTCCACGCTAAATCTGACTAATCAGGCCCTGAAGCTTCTCAGGGTCAGGACGAGGGGAAAAAAATACCAAAAAATCTATTCCACCAAAGACACACAGAGAGAGAGAAATAGAGAAAGTGCAAGAGAAAAAGAAAGAAGATAAAACTGGAAGAGAGGTAGGTGGGTGTAGGAACTATAAACCATGCAAAGCAATTGATAAAATAGTTACACTGCTGATTTTTAACATCCAAGATGTGAGTTTGGCGCGAGATGCACTGTGCTTTCAGGGTGCAGGCTGCCCTCGACCTGATATTTCGAAGGTCGTAGGGTACCCTCGCTGCTCAGGGACTGCATTGCAAACCAGTGTCAAGGAGGAAGTCGATCCATATTTGTGGAGAAATACATAATAAGTGGAATACTGCACTGCCGAATCTCTCTGGAGAAAATTCAGTCTTCCGTGCATGAGGCTAATTCAGATACATGTAATCTAAACGCTGCTAACTACTGATGAGTCTGCCGAGTCAGTGTTCGTGGTCTTGTATTTGTGGTCTTTAAACACGTCCTTCTCAGCACCATGCATGCACGATATCATACAGACAGAGGGACCCGCTAGAAAATTCATAAGGGAAAGAGAATCAATAATTTATACCAAAGTAAAGCAGTGGGGTTTCTTCTCCCTACTTACTGTTGCTGCTGCTGCAAGGATGTACATGTAAGAAAAAGGGGTAAGGGTGCGAGAATCTGTTTTATGTTTTAAGGTTGAAGAGTGAGTAGAGTGGAGGGCTGCGACACCCACTGTCCCTGTATTGGGAAACTCCTCTCTGAAACAAACCCAAATTTCAGGCTTGTATGTGCTGCTTATGTTTCGCTTCACGTCCCTCTTTTCTGTCATTTCACAGAGCCCCGCTGTCCAAGATGGTTCAGCTTACACGGCCACTTTTCTTTCTCCACACATCATGGATAATGCCAGAGAGCAGTCATGCTTAGTCAGAGCTAACATCTCTAATAGATCAGTGCATGACGCTTTACCCAGCAGTAAATGACTCCAGCTTCAACAAGTAAAACATCTGCCATGGTTTTACCTCCACTTTATTACCTCTTTTTCTAATTATTTATGCATTTTCTCCCATTTCTCTCTCGATTTAGCGTAGTCAATTTGTCTTCCGCTGCTGGGGATCCCCGATTGCATTTGAGGAAGGTATATTTTCTGCTCACGCCTCCTCCGACCCGTGTGCAGTCCTTAGCGGATGCTTTCTTTTTCACCCATGCTTCTGCACAGGCGCCTCTGTCTGCTAATCAGGGTCCTTGCACAGAGTTTAAAGACCCCGCCCACATAGTCCGGTCATCGTGCCCTAGCAGACGTGGTAGCCAATTAGTGTCTGCTGCAGGCACTGCCAATTATGCCTGCTAGATGGCGCCCAGCCGACCGGTGACAACGCCGAGTTTCGAAACGAGGAGTTCAGAATCTCCGCGCTGGTGTGCTAGCGGAATATCCCGCTGCGCCAACTGAGTGCATAGTCTGCTTTATTACTTTTACCAATTTACTATACCTGCTCTATGGAGTTACTTGGCAAAGCAATAATAATAATAATAATAATAATAATAATAAGCTGTATTATTTCCAGGGTTGCTTTACATATCAAAAGGTGAGGAAAAAAGCACTTAGGACAGAGGAGAAGAAAGAAAGCACTGAGAAAAAAGGTAGGTTTTTAACTGAGTTTTAAAAGAAGAAAATAAAGAGCAAAGATGGAGAGTTTATGGTAATCTCCATGTATCTCACACCAAACCTTGTGTCCAGATAGATGACCTGATTCAACTTTGTTGAGTTTGTGCTGATGCATTCCACAGCTTGGGTGCCATAACATCAAATGATCTGCTACCAACAGTAGCTAATATAAATTTTGGAACTGACAAGAGACCACAAACCAAGGACCTAAGACATCGTGCAGGAGAATAGGGGTGTAAAAGTTCTGATAAATAGACTGGGGCCAGACCATCGAGTGATTTGTATGTAAGCAGTAGAACTTGGTTACATTCATGACAGGAACGGTAGTTACTCATTACACAAGATTCATCAGTTCACAAGGTTATATCGAACACAGTCATGGACAATTTTGCATCTCCAATTCACCTCACTTGCACGTCTTTGGAATGTGGGAGGAAACCGGAGCACCCGGAGGAAGCCCACGCAGACACAGGGAGAACATGCAAACTCCACACAGAAAGGACCCGGACCGCCCCACCTGGTGATTGAACCCAGGACCTTCTTGCTGTGAGGCAACAATGCTACCCACTTAGCCACCGTGCTGCCCGGGATTTGTATGTAAGCAGTAGAACTTTAAATTGAATATGAAGTGGGACAGGTTGCCAGTGTAGCTGATAAAGAATAAGAATTACTGGGGTGATACAGTAATTACTGGTTACACAAGATTCATTCGTTTCAATTTAATGTCAATGGACAATTTGGTATCTCCAATTCACCTCACTTGTATGATTTTGGACTGTGGGAGGAAACCGAAGCTGCCAGAGGAAACCCACACAGACACAGGGAGAACATGCAAACTACACACAGAAAGACCCTGGACAGCTTTACCTGCGAGGCGCAGTGCTACCCACCGAGCCACTGTGCCCCTCTTCTCATTAATTACCTTTTTAACCCCCAGGAATTATAGTTTATCAGTGAAGCCAGTTTCGGTTTTTAGGCCCTCCCCCTGAACACTTCATGCCAATAATCAGGGTCACAAATGTCACGATTCACTATGTTATAAATACTTAGTAAATGAGTGGCAAAAAACAAAACAATAACAGCCTTGGAAACTGCAGAAAAAGTGCATCAAGTCAGAAAAAGCTTTTCAGTTTTAAGTGAAAGTTAAAAGGAAACATGCATTTTGACACTAGATTGTATTTTACACTGTTCTGTAGCTCAGACAAGCCATTAGCCGCTGAAGCGTGGCCCTCAGTCACACGCATGACGCAAATATTAGCAAAAAGTATGTAAAAACCCTAACCTTAAAGTGCAGACTCATCCATTCATCTGATCATTCCCACAGAGCTATGGCGCCCGAGGGCCCATTCTATTCAATCAGGCCTGTTCTGCTGCCTAAACTACTGTTTGGATTCATTACAGCTCCTGCACAGTGATCAAACCAGCATAAAGTGCCTGGGTCACACAGCGGCTAACCAGCACCAGTTAACAATGCGGCATTTAAACATCACTCGTATGCAAAGTGCCTTTTACACTGGGGACAGAAGCCTGAGCGTGGTGCAGACTTACGACGAGGAAGAGGACAGCACTGGAGAAGAGGAAAAAATGTGGACCTTTTTAAATAAAACTTTTCATTTGTACCAAAATTCTACAATTTTAGGGTCTGGCACTAACAGGATGGTACCTTGTCTTTGTAACGAGGGACAGGGCTAGCAGTGGGGTTCATTGCTGAGTGGTTTGCATTTATCACACCTCAAAAACAGACAGACAGAATGAGAACTAATCAGATTTTTCCAGATCTTAGCTGCTAGGTTTCAGACATTGTTTCACAAAGAACTCAATATGACTGCATTTTTATGGCACAAATACAGGACAGAAAACAACTGGAAATAGTTAATTAATTTTTTTGGATCATGTGGGGTGGGTTGAATGTCAGACTTTTAAAATATGTTAAACTTCCTACAATGCAATTCAATCTATTTTAATCAGACTTTAGAATGTATTTATTTATTTGTGTTTTAATGCCATGTTTAACATGTCATTTAATGGCAAAATAGGTATTATGGTTCTGTCTGTTTATTTTATCTTGTCTTTATATTTTGTTCCATTTTGTTCGTACAGTGGTACTTCAATTGGTTCTGGGACTGGCGTTGAGTTTAAAAGGTGTTGAGTTTCAAGGTATTTTTTTCCCCTTGATGTTTGGGAAACCCGTTAATGCGTTTCATGGTTCTGTAGAACTGCATATATTTTAGTAATGTAAAATAATGGGGTGGTTTTTGACACTTATACACTGAAAATAACACAAATATATAATATAAAAACACTGAAATAAAAAGCAGATTCTTACAAATTCTCAGAACCCCGAGCTGTAACACAAGTTTAAAAGTGAAACAGTGAAAATCCAGATAAACACAGATACATGTGGAGCTTTCAGAGTGAATCTGATGGTTATTCCACAGAAATGCAGATTCGTCTCATATTTGCACTTTGATGACACTTTACCGCACCACTCAAGCTGAGCACTAAACAAATCGACTGCTCATTGTTAATTTAAAATTAAATAAATACATTTTTAAAAAACAAACTGAACACGTTGAGTTTAAGGGAAATTTCTCGACAAAGGGCATTGAGTTTCAAAGATTTTGAGTTTAGGGGACGTTGAGTTACAAGCTACCACTGTACTTTGGAATAGAAGAAGAAGAACCCCTTTATTTGTCATATATACATAAACGTGTGTACAGTATAATGAAAATCTTTTTCTGCATATCCCAGCTCTTTGGAATGCTGGAGTAAGAGCGCAGGGTCAGCCAATGTACGGTGCCCCTGGAACCATGAGGGTTAAGGGCCTTGCTCAAGGGCCCAAAAGTGGATAGAACATGACACCTCACACCGTCGCTAAATGTTCTAGGTTTACATTCATGTATTGTAGCTTCCATTTTTTCTATTATTCAATTTATGAGTGTAATTTAATGACTGATGTGAAATGTGGCACTTTTCTGTAAAAATTCGTGAAATCTGTGATTTAAAAAAAACCAAAGTCCATGAAATTAAGCACATTTTTCCCCGTCAATTCAGAAGGGTCCTAATCCTAAACACTATATATTATTAAATAAAAGTAAGCATATATGTTCTTAACTCATACTTCAACTTATGAATTTTGACATATCTAGTATGCTAGCACAAAAAAGAAAAAATAATGAGAAAAATGGAAGGTATAGAAAGAAAGGCTATGCTGAAAGGATGGACGTTTCTTTGCCCCTCTACGGCTTGGTTAACTAACTGACCTACAGTCAAAGAAGTCTTTGTGAGCGCATTCTGGCACCCAGCCAATCAGATCCACAGGCTTGTCTGTCTCCAAGTGGAAAATGGTGCCCCTGGTATGTGGTGAGTTGCAAAATGCACAGACAGACAGGCAGACTATAATGTAACCCAGAATCTCCCTCTGTATGTCTTTCTGTACGTCTCTGCTCTGCTTAGTACTACAACACTGCATTGAGAAGAGAATGACTTAATATTGAGCACTCATAGCCTGCCAGCTTTAACATGCTAACTCACATGTACTACTGTCATATATAAGGCCCTACATAATTCACCACCTATGCAATATGCAATTTGTTGTGAAATGTAAATTTTAAGGTTTGTGTTTAGTGATTTTGCATTCAAGTGCATCACGTTTACTGGTTAATTTGCACTGTGAGGCGGTCCTAGTGTAAACGAGCATCTTTAAAGTTTGCTGAGTTTATAAAGTAAAAAATAACCTGTACATAGTCAAACTTTCAAGAGCATAATACTTTACAGGCTTGTTCTTTTGAGGTGCAGCACAGACTACACAGAGATGATCACGTGTGGAGAGAAGCACACTTTTCCATTCGTAAACACATACATCAGACATTGTCAGCACACTACACCACAGAAAAGTCTGTTACACTAGCAATCCTATGGCAATACAGTTAGCAATCGGTTAGTCAAAATGTCCAAGATGTTGAAGTTAAATTTTCATCTTTGAGAAACATAAAACCTTGCACTGTTTCTGAAGGTTTTAGGTTTACATTCAACCGTTAAAGTAGGATGTGCTATGTAGTGTAGCTTCAATTTATTCTATCATTCAATGTACAAGCGTAATTTAATGACTGGCATGAAATAAGGCACTTTTCTTTAAAAATTTAAAACAAGGTTCGTGAAATTAAGCCCATTTTGCTGTGAATTTAGTAGGTTCCTAGTCATAAACAACACTCTTGTAATCCTAACAGATGTTTTAATAACTAGAGCTATTAAGTCATGGGGGCTGTAGATTACTGGATTATAAATATTTAGGTGTTCTGCTGCAGGTGCCTGCTTAAGGAGGACGTCATGACATTAAATGTAACATGAAACCAAACAAAAGTGACAACCTTGCTGTAAAAACCTGATTAACCTGTAAAGGGTTAAGAAGCAGAGGTAATTTTTTTTGTTACACCCATATCACCCATTTACTGACAGAATGTGGACCATGCTTTGCATGTTTTAAATCCTACGGTTGGCCACAAAGATTCTTTTCAGTGCTCATCATGTCCCCCAGATTGCTTAGCTTTTAGTGTCTGGTACACAGTGATGGATGTGTCATTTGTGGTAAAATGTTGGGGTTAGATTAACATCTATAGCTCTAAATATTAGTGTTTTTAGGATGAGTCGGTCTACACAACAAAGCCTGGTTGTAACAAGCTGAATACGAGTCTAGACTACATGAGGTCATAGTCATGGACAGATAGCACAGACTGATGCAACACTGAGTTTGTTACTGTTAACCAATAAAATTAGACATGGGGTGGGGTGAAGAGTAAAAATATGTTATGGAATCCTGCTAATGAAATACAACCAACAGAACTTTCTATTTAATCCAATATATATTGTAAAATGCTTATGTTGTATTGTTTACTACACTTTTAAATACTTGAGGTCTAAAAGGACAATCATTGCATTGATTTTAATTTTATACACACATTAAAACATGCATTTACACAATAGGTTTAAAATGTAATACCTTAATTCCACTGGTGTCTAAAAATACTACTAAAATAACTAGTGTATTATAGCCAAGTCAAGTCAGGTCAAATTTATTTGTATAGCAGGTTTTACAAGTGATATTGTCTCAAAGCAACTTTACAGAATCCAGGACTGACAGACCCTGTTGAGTAAGCCGAGGGCAACAGTGGTAAGAAAGAAACTCCCTTAAAGCTAAAATACGCTAGCACACCAGAGCTGGGACTTCGAATACATCGTATCGAATCTCAGCTCTGCCATTTGGCTGGGCTGAGCGCCTTCACGAACAACAATTAGCTGTTGTTCACAGGGTGGGATTAGCCGGACCAGGGATCCTAATAACTGGTGCAATTACGACCAATGCTGATTGATGGTGCCTGCACAGAGTTGAGGAATAATGCTGATCAGGGTGTGGCTCTCCAATCACAAGGCTGATCCGCATATGAATTCGCCTCGTGCAGGTGAAAAGATGCAGTCGGTGCTGCACACGTGTTGGAGGGGGCTTGTGTTAGTCTCGGCTCTCCTCAACCAGGGTGGAGATCAACATCAGTAGAGAGGAACCAGAGTTAGCAGGGACCTCCATCCACAAAATTAATTTGAACTAAAAGTTGTATAATATGTTAGTTTTTTTTTCTTTTATATTTACATTTTTGGCATTTAGCAGAGGTCTTTATCCAAAGTGACTTACAGTACTGTGAGAGTATACAGTCTGAGCAATTGAGGGTTAAGAGCCTTGCTCAGGGGCCCAACATCAGCAACCTGGCAGTGATAGGGCTTGAACCAGTGACCTTCTAATTACTAGTCCAGTACCTTAACCACTAGGCTACAACTGCCTACTCTTAATGCTTTCAATAGATGCGTGACAGATATTAAACCCGTTCCCTTTGCTCTGCATTTT